>NC_043004.1:7383886-7446386 GCF_006345805.1 Octopus sinensis
GTGTATTTTGATAATACAAACAGAAGAAACATCTATTTCTTTACTACCCACAAGGGGCTAAACATAAAGGGGACAAACAAGGACAGACAAACGGATTAAGTCGATTACATCGACCCCAGTGCGTAACTAGTACTTTTTTAATCGACCCCGAAAGGAAGAAAGGCAAAGTCGACCTCGGCGGAATTTGAACTCAGAACGTAGCGGCAGACGAAATACTGCTAAGCATTTCGCCCGGCGTGCTAACGTTTCTGCCAGCTCGCCGCCTTATACAAACAAGAAATATCTCAATGCGTAAGGTAGCGTAGATGTTTATTCATTTATTAACTGCGAATCTGCATAGGCGACTCCAGGGTCCAGACGTCACCTTTGTGACGTCACAAATAATACACACACACACCATATGTATATATAACCAAAATAACCAGTCACAAACATGCATCTGTCCAATGTTGGAATCCATCTGTAAGAATCCAAGGTCAAATCTACCATCAACTTCGGGAAAAGAAGCGTGACAAGGGAGAACATGTGCGGCGTTTTAATGCAAAAACAGGGGCTGAAGTTACAATTTTAATGTTAAATGAGCCTACAGGAAATAGATATATTGTTCTTCAGTTGAAACATGTTGGATTGAGAATCTCAGAGTTACATTGATCCTATGATCCTTTGATGGATCCATTGTTGTTGTTTTTCATATAGAACAGATGGCTACCACATATATTTGCAAGGGAGAAATTACCACCAAGGAACCGTGAAATATCACGATTGGAGGATTTCGCGACTCACCAATTATGCTACTTAATACGGTGCAACGCCGGGTATGCCTGCGAGTGTGTGTGTGTGTGTGTGTGTGTGTGTGTGTGTGTGTGTGTGTGTATAAAACAAGCATAGGCGCAGGAGTGGATCTGTGCTAAGTAGCTTGCTTACCAACCACATGGTTCCGGGTTCAATCCCACTGCGTGGCATCTTGGGCAAGTGTCTTGTACTATAGCCTCGGGCCAAACAAAGCCTTGTGAGTAGATTTGGTAGACGGAAACTGAAAGAAGCCTGTCATATATATATGTATGTATGTGTTTATGTGTCTGTGTTTGTTCCCCCACCGTTGCTTGACAACCCATGCTGCTTGTTTACGTCCTCGTAACCTAGCGGTTCAGCAAAAGACACCGATAGAATAAGTACTAGGCTTACAAAAAATAAGTACTGGTGTTAATTTGTTCAACTAAAGGTGGTGCTTCAGCATGGCCACACTCAAATGACAGAAACAAAAAACTAAAATAAAATTATATACATATATATATATATATATATATATATATATATATATATATATATATATATATATATATATATATATATATATATGTATACTTGTTTCATTGGACTGCTGCCATGTTGGGGCACCCGTCTTGGAGGGTTTAGTCCAGTGGTCCACAGGTTGTGACCCCTGGTGGTCCGCAAAAGTAGTACTCGGGGTCCATGGAAAAATCTCATTCAAATAAAAGGGGTCCTTGGTGGTGACAAGGTTGGGAACCACTGGGTTAGTCAAATTGCCCTCAATACTTATTTTTAAGCCTAGTACTTATGCTTACGGTCTCCCTTGACGACCGAACCGTTAAGTTGCAGGAACGTAAACAAACCAATACCAGTTGTCAATGTTGGGGGTCAAACACAAGGACACACACACACACATATATATACGACGGGATTCTTTCAGTTTCCGTCTACCATATCCACTCACAAGGCTCTGGTTGCCTGAGGTTATATATTTCATTACTGCCCACAAGGGGCTAAACACAGAGGCGACAAACAAGGACAGACAAACGGATTAAGTCGATTAGATTGACCTCAGTGCGTAACTAGTACTTAATTTATAGACCCCGAAAGGATGAAAGACAAAGTCGACCTCGGCGGAATTTGAACTCAGAACGTAATGGCAAACGAAATACGGCTACGCATTTCGCCCGGCGTTTTAACGATTCTGCCAGCTCGCCCTGAGGTTATAGAAGACATTTGCCCAAGGTGCCAAGCAGTGGGATTGAACTCGGAACCATGTGATCGGGAAGCAAACCTCTTACCACACAGCCACATATGGATGGGTGGGTGGGTGGATGTGCGCATGCGTGAATGCAGTACATGTGAATAATACCCAATTTACAGAAATATACGTATGTACGCTCATATATGCAAGTGGGGGCTACTTAAGAAGAGTGATCCCGCTGCGCGCACTCGCGTACGCACGCATCCGCGCTAGCTAGTCGTGACTAGTCGATCCTTATTTTGTGTTTTTGTTTTATTTACTTTGTTTAACAAAATTATTTACTTTGTGTTTTTGTGTTTTATTTACTTTGTTTAACAAAAATTTGCCAAAATTATTTACTTTGTGAAAAAAAATTTATTTATTTTGTGTTTTATTTACTTTATTTACTATAACTAGTCGTTATAGGATCGACTAGTCACGACTAGTAGTACCATGCGAGTGTGTGTGTGTGTGAGAGAGAGAGAGAAAGAGCATTCACACATATTTGTGTGTACGTGTGCACACTGACACACACACATACTCATAAACACACACATACACATCGCACATACCTTTCCGGGTGAAAGAGATTTACCTTACGCCTTTGGGAAGATGTTATTCACATCGTCTTGTCAGTTAAACATCCCCATTTGTCGTATTTTTCAAGGCAGAAGTTGTTATATTCCTATCTATCATTCTTCTGGGTCATCGGAAAGGGGCTCATACAGTAAATTAACACTTAGGCTTGTCTGAAAGGTAACTCCTGCTATTAAAGTGATACATCTCTTGTAACGTTTTGCCTGTTTAAACTGTTGGTCGTTTTTTTTTTTTTTTTTTTCTTACATCAGAGATGCCCAGCATGGCTGCCTCAGACGAAAAGTCTTGGTTACTTGACTTGCAAGAAATAACAGCGGTAATTGTTCAGTTTGGCTAGGTTAAAAAGGTAAATAAAATGTTAAGGAGGAGATAAGTCAACTTGGATCTTTTCGCTTTGACCGGCAGATTTTTAAAATAATTTCTTGGTAACTAAACACTTTTAAACTTCGTATACTGGTAGAATGTGTTTATAAAACATATTTTTCTCTTGGCTTTCTTGAGAAAATTCTGTAGTTTGTAAGCTATTTGTTCTTTAATTTCTTGCATTTCGGCAATTTCAACCAATCAATGACGTCTATTGACCTTTAAATTTTTGGAAATAAATGCGAAACACTTAAAGTACCACTAGGCTCCGGCAGGGGGGACGTGGAGAACCCTGCTGTACTCTTTCACTACAACTTACTCACCCTTTCTTTCTGTTTCTGTTGTATCTGTATCACAAAGGGCCAGCCTTGTCACACTGTGTCATGCTGAATCTCCTTGAAAACTACGTTAAGGGCTACATGTATCTGTAGAGTGCTCAGCCATTTGCACGTTAATTTCATGAGTAGGCTGTCTCGTTGTTCGGATTAAATGGAACCCTTGTCGTCGTAAATGACGGAGTGCCATGAATTTAGTGTAAATGTTTTGTAATTGCTGAATGGATTTTAAGGCCGTGCTCTTCCTTTATTCGCAGCAATGAATGAGACGTAAAGCTCTTTTACTGACAGACTCTAATAGCACCGAAAACGGTGTTATTAGCACTACACTGTAATCAAGACATCGCCTAAACTATCGCCACTTTTGATTATCAACTCATAAAAAAACATTCCGTTTGCTCTTAACTCGTTGCCTTTGTTTAATTTTGTTAATCATTGTCCTGTCTATAGATTTAATCTTAATTAAAATTATCGTCTGTGATCGCCGCATTAATTTTGTTAACCCTTCTAGGCCGCCGTCCAATGACTGAAACAAGTAGGAAGTAAAGGTATTATCTGCCTTCTAATATCGTTTACTTGTTTCATTCAGTAGACTGCGGCCATCCTGGGGCACGCATCAAAGGTTTTAATTGAATAAATCGACTGCAGTAGTTTTTCTTTATAGCCTGGAACTTATTCTATTGGTCTTTTTCCCGAATTGCTAAGTGGTGGGGACGTAAACAAACCAACACTGGTTGTCAAGCAGTGGTCTCTCTCTCTCTCTCTCTCTCTCTCTCTCTCTCTCACACACACACACACAGAGGCTTCTTTCAGTTTTCTCCTACTCACAAGGCTTTTGTCAGCTGGGCCCCTTCTATGCTATACAGTGGGAATGAACCTGGAACTATATGGTTGAGAGGCAAACTTCCTACCACACGGCCATGCCTCACCATTGCCATTTACCTTTACAGACATGTGCATTATTACCATGCTTCTCTGACAATATCTACAAAGCCATATTTGCAGGGGTCTCCATGTCTCCCTATCAGACCATTACCCATTCCCGTCATCGCATTATTTATTTCTGATGTTAATTAATTGTAACCCTGATGAGTTAACTCAATGTTTTCCAAGGTTATTTTGTTGTGGAACCTTTAAACAGTTCGTTTAAGCAGACATCCTTACCATAACTTTAATTTTATTAAGCCATTGAATAAAATATAAGTAATTATGGCGAAAGAAATTATTCAACTTATTTTGAAATAGTGAATACCATTCACTTTCCTTTATAAACTTTTATCAAATTTTAATCCAGGAACTCTGTCTTATCGAAATTCAGATTTTTTATGACAAACACTCGCAGACATGCTTATAAAATCGAGAAACAACACAGCACCCATGACTTTCGAAAACATTTTTTCGCGCTCAGAATTGCTGAAGCATGGAATAAACTGCCCGCATCAGTTGTTAGTTGTCGAGACACTTCAAAACTTCCATGTATCCTGAAATCCACCAACAGTACACCTGATGGCCCTTTTCTTACATTTTAGTTGTAGTGCACCTGAGCACTGTATACAATTTCCTTCATCATTATATCATTATACACACACACACACGTGTGTGTGTGTGTGTTGACTTTCTGGGCAATATTTTATGGTGTTAGTTAATGTAATGTCACACACCCCAATTCTGTTCCCACTCAATGGCACCCCACACAGTGTTCAATATGTGGTGCATGACTTTCTCTCTTTTCTATCTAGTTCTCTATCCTTCTCCTCTCCCCACTTGTACTCAAAACCTTCCCCATCTATTTCTATCTACCTTCCATCTCTTCCTCTGTCAAATATCTACTATTTATCTTTATTTCCTTTTTTTCTCAGCACTCCCTCTTTCTTCATACTTGCTCTTCCCAACCTTCTCTGCTCCACTCTGTCTCTCTTCACTTTTTGATACCAAAAGACCATCCAATTTTTCATCACTCATCTTTTTTCTACTTGACCAGTGCATAGGTAAGACATATATTTTGTTTCATCTCCTGCCTAGCACTCACTTCAGACCCATAGTTTACCTTTTCACTTTTCATTCTTTTCTTTCCTTCTGTCTTTCTTCCCTTCGAACCTATCTTTCTATCCTTCTCCTGAGTCTTCACATTGTACTTTTGGAACACAAGCACCACTATTCTCTTCCGTTTTTGTTAGTTTTCTTCATGTAGTGTCTCACATTTTGAAATTCTTGCAATTTATATTTTTACTGATTATGTTTGTTCCGCTTGATATATTTCCAAAATTAAACATTTTAATATGCAAAATATACTTCACATTATTACATATACTATACATTAATGCAAAAAATATTGTGTTTATTGATTATCTTCAAAATGATCACACCATCAATGGAAAATTTCAATACCAACTTGCTAAGGCAGTTATGAAAGGCTATCAAGACCAAACACTCAGAAAAACTTATGAATGGGGTCTTGTTTCATTAGGAGAATGCTTCCGCGCACAAGTCCTTGGTATCAATGGCTGTTGTGCATGACTGGCTTTGAACTGGTTGATCACCCCTCCCTATGTTAGTGATTTGGTTCCTTCTGGTTATCATCTGTTCCCCAACATAGGAAAACACTTGGCTAGACACCAGTATCTCTGTGATGATGACGTCTTATCTGCTGTTGATGACCATTTTGACCAATAGAATAGCTTCTTCACCAGTGTGATCCAAGCACTGCAACTACTGATGGAAGTGTGTGGACAGTAAGAGGAACTACGTTAAAAAATGAACTTCATTTGGTCGCATTCCATGAGAGTGTCTTGCTCAGCCTGTGAACATTTCATCCAACCTTCATAATAATAAAGATTATTATTATTATACCTGCATTTGTATTAATGTTAACATTGAAAAAATCCACATTTTTCATTTAAAAATTTCAACCTGAGTTTGCACCTCCTCCCCACGAGCAAATTTTGTTGCTGGTCCACTGACTGAGAATGCACAGCTGACCTTCTGAGAATCACCCAGACATCATCAGTAAGAGTGGTATGAAACCAGACATTTTATTCACCTCACTTTCATCAAAACAAGTAATGCTGGTTGAACTCATTGTACCATATGAAAGCAGAATGTAAGAAGCCCATATCTACAAGACTGAAAAATATGACAGTTTAGCCATCAGATTGAAAGAATCTGGCTTCCAAACCAAAGTCTTCATCACTGAAGTGAGTGCAAATAGGTTTGTGGGCAAATCTGCCTATGATCTAATGAAAAGACTGTCAGTTTTGGGGAGAGAGAGAACCAAAGATTTTAAAGCAAGGACAGAAGTAGCGAAGGGGAGTTCAAACTGGATCTAGTCAAAGGGGGACTGGTGTCTTAGAGTGAACTGGTTACGACATCAAAGGTACCTTAACCATCCAGGAGGGTTGTAATGCAAATAATAGTAGAGAATATGACAGCAGAGGGATATATAGGTGTCATAATCTGGATGCGGCCTGGTCCCTAAGAGTGTAAGGAGTTAAGAACAGAAACACATGCGAGAAAGAGGGATTCTTCTCTGGAGCCTTTTTGCTGTTTTGTTTTCCTTAGAGTTTGTTACTACTTGCCATGAAATCGAAGATGTAATCAAAATATTATAACAACATGAAACAATACTATGAAGATCGATAAATTTATACATCAAGATGGAAATAAAAACAAGGAATTATCAAGGATTCCGTTAGTTTTAATTATTCCAGCAAGTACGAGAGACAACCCCGAACCTGTTTCACTCTTATTAAACATCCTCAGCGAAGCCCAGCCTTAACTGTTTTTCTCGAAGTAATGACGAGAAAATGACTAAATAAATATACTAGAAAATAATTCACGCAAACACGCCATCAGCCTAAAGATAATTAATTAGTGTTAAAATATGCAATGCAGAGGGAATGGAAAAGTTAATCAGAAATAATTACGTGGAGAGGAAAAACTTACTAATATTGTTTTAATTATCCTGCTAAATAAGAAAAATGTTAATGAATAATCTAGCAAGATGGTGGAACAAAAACTTTATTACTTCCTGAATGCAGAGCTCTAACAGAAAACAGAAAAAAAAATATTTATTTGAATTTATTTTTCCATTTATTTCAGTTTGACAAAATCGTTTTTAAACGATTACAACTGGTAACAGATTCATAAAAATATTAACACTTTCCTGCTTTTGCCCATGACAAAGTTTTCAGAGCAGTTCCTTTTACTGTTTATGCGCATGTGCATGTGTGTAGCATATTTGTAGGCATATAAGACGCACCTCTATTTTACAAGTATATTTTGTGGCGGGGAAAAATAACAAATCTAATATGATCCATTATATATTTTTTGAAAGACATTTTAAAGTGGTTTTGTCAATATAAGATTCTGTCAACACAATATAAGATTCTGTCAACACAAATACAATGTTATAACAGTTCGCTGGAAAATAACATGAAACCATAGATTTATCATAAATAATAAACTATGCTACGGGGTAATACCATTTTTCTGCTTTATTTTATTTCAGATCAACTGTATGAATTGTTTATATTTTGGTCAAGAGATCAAGAGACTTGCCAAACGGGATATAAAGCATCTGGCAGCGATATTTAGTGTTACTGCAATTGGCCACCACGTGACTCACCATTGCTATGGTTTTGTTGTCATCCACTCATTGCAAATAGCTGGTGGATGGGTAAAGGTTAAATATTCTGGCCATCTTTTGTTTTTAACTCAAATAAAAGTAAACAACGGATTCGGTAGTTTCTGTGACCACAGTTTGTCTTGTTAACTGAGTTAAAACGAGGAAAGATGGCCAATATTCCTTTCATTGGTATTCTTTTGATTTGACTCGAAAAAGTAAAACATTGCAATTGGTTGTTTCCATGAAGGCGGGGAGCTGGCAAAACCGTTAGCACGCCAGGCGAAATGCGTAGCTGTATTTCATCTGCCGTTACGTTCTGAGTTCAAATTCCGCCGAGGTCGACTTTGCCTTTCATCCTTTCGGGGTCGATAAATCAAGTACCAGTTAACGCACTTGGGTCTGTGTAATCGACTTAATCCGTTTGTCTGTCCTTGTTAGGCCCCTCTATGTTTAGTCCCTTGTGGGTAATAAAGAAACAAATTGATTGTTTCCATGAAAAGCACGTTGTCTTGTCAACTGTCATTCGATGAAATGGGAGAAGAAAGGTTGTACGTGCGTACGTGCTTGTTCTTGCTTGTATGTGTGTGTGTGTGTGTGTGTGTGTGTGTGTGTGTGTGCGTGCACCTAAGCATGTACACACAGAGGAACAAGCACACACACTCACACACAGAGGAACAAGCACACACACTCACACACAGAGGAACAGGTACACACACACACACGTACAACCCATTAGCTCTCTTCTCCTCCTCCTCCCATTTCATCAACTGACAGCTGACAAGACAACGTTCTTTTCACAGAAATGGCCGATTGCAATGTTTTGACTTTTCGAGTCAAATCGAAAGAATATCCTTTCATCTTTGTAGGAGAATTTTCATTTAGATAATTTTAGGATCTTTTCCTTTTGAACGGCAGTTTGTAACATAATTTCTAGGTACCTAAAAAATTTTAAACTTCGTATACTGGTAGAATGTGTTTATAAAACATCATTTTCTCTTGGCATTATTGAGAAAATTCTATAGGTTGTAACATATTTCGTCTTTAATTTCTTGCATTTCGGCAATTTTAATCAATCACTGGCGTCCATTTAGGTAAATAACATTCCGTGCTGTATGAATGTCCCTCGTTTAAGAAACAGATTGGGTTTATTTACATTTGTGAAGAAAAAATATACCCTTCCCCCACCCCTAACTCTAACCCTAACCCTAAATCTAAAATAGATTGAAATGCAATAGATCGATACTAGGGTTATAATTATGGGTGACAATTTCATACGACACTGCTAAGTTTTTTATAGCGGTGTCGCATGAAATTGTCACCCATAATTATAACCCTAGTATCGATCTATTGCATTTCAATCTATTTTAGATTTAGGGTTAGGGGTAGGGGAAGGGTATCTTTTTTTCTTCACAAATGTAAATAAACCCAATCTATTTCTTAAACGAGGGACATTCATACAGCACGGAATGTTGTTTACGTCAATGGAGGTAATTAATTGGTTAAAATCGCCGAAATGCAAGAAATTTAAGACCTAATATGTTACAAACTATAGAATTTTCTCAATAAAGCCAAGAGAAAATGATGTTTTATAAACACATTCTACCAGTATACGAAGTTTAAAACTTTTTAGTTACCTAGAAATTATGTTACAAACTGCCGTTCAAAAGGAAAAGATCCTAATTTTAAAATATTTCTTAAAGGTAAAACCAGTCTTAAATAATATAAGACGCATATCAGGTGTGGGTTATGTATGCAGGGGAAGGCGGTATATGGAGATGATGTGACCTTTCCAAATAACCACCGGCGTACAGTAAGCGATTTTTATTTTGTAAGTTTGGGCAAACAGATTGTAATATTTTGGCTTGCTTTCATGATCTTATTATTAGCCATGATTCTTGTGTCAACCGAATTTATGATCAACCGGCTCCACAGCCGACGGTACTCGTCCTCCGCAATACGGCCGCATTAGACGACTTACACACCGACAAATACAGTGTGTGTATATATATATATATATATATATATATATATATATACATACACATAAATACACACACACACACACATAATACACATGCGTACATATGACATATGCATTTACACGCGCATACATTTATATAAATATACATACACATACAAACACACATACGTGCACGTGTGTGTGCGTGTGTGTTATGATAGTCAGGAACACAGACAGCATCAAGGAATTCTGAATGATGCTGTCAGAAGTTCCGATCGTGGGCAAAAGTAACATTAACAGAAATGGCACCAAACAGCATGAATTTGGCAACAACACTATTTCAATAATATTATTTGTATCTGTGCAGTTGTACTGCTAAGTCAACATTGGTGTCATCAACAACACGTGTAAATGAGTGTGATTCGAACCAAGGAGGAAGTCTCTAAGTGGGTGCTTAGCTTGCTAGAAATTGCAACCAAATGTATCTTAGATCACGCCTACTGTCTTTAAAAAAAGATGGACCGAGGTTCACGGTACCTTAAAAAAAGACAAGATCGTTGTGGCCAATGGTACCCTGAGACTAAACCACCACTACCACCAAACAACAGCAGCCGTTCAAGAATTTGGACCTGGAGATCTCTATTTCCAGCGACTTCGAGGGCCACCTCCCAGTGGTATCGGGCGTCAACGAAGAGCCCTCGACTACAACAAAGACGACCAAAGTTTTTTTTTCCAAGGTCTGGGGTCTCTCGCCCCTAAACCCTAGATCATCACCTAATCACCCTTACCCGTCTTGTTGCTTAACAACAACAACAATAATGTATTTTGCTTGAAAAGTGTTTTAGATATTATTTCCGATAGAAGGCCGATGGATTATCAGAATTGTTCCAACGTCAATATCTATTTGTAATCTTATCAGTTCTGAATTCAAATCAAACTGTGGTAAAGTCTCTTTTGCATTTTTTTTTTTACTTGTCTCTTCATTTGTGCCGTTTCCATTGCTGTTGTTCATTCTCTGTTAATAGCGAATAATTGGGAAACTGATAATGTATTGGCCTTTGGAAAAGCCAACAGCCCTCAGGATTTTCGAAGCCATATTGTTTTCTATTTAATATTTAACTTCGCTAATAAAAAGACTTAAAATTCGCCCCCAAAGGAACAAAACTCTATCAAAGCTAACCAGACTCAGAGGATGCAGGTTGGCTAAATAACGAAAAGGTTCGACAAAAATTAAAATTTTTTTCTTCAAAACAACAAAATTCGGGATTTTTTCCTTTTGAACGGCACATGTCAACACAATTTCTAGTTAACTAAACACTTTAAAACTTCGTATACTGGTAGAATGTATCAAAATAAAACATTTTTTTCTCTTGGCTTTCTTGAGAAAATTGTAATTTGTTTGTTTAACGTAGTTTAATTTTTCGAATTTTAACCAATGAATCGCCTCTAGTGAGCTAAAATCATTTGCTGCGTCTAAAACTGAGACAACATCCTGTCACTAACCCTAACCCTAATTTTTTTTTTTTTATTGTTAAATTAATTTAATTGTTACGCGTATAAAAAAAAAAAACGAAAGGCTAAAATGTACGGAAAGCGTGTGTATAAAATTATAGAATTATTTTGTTTGTTAATTGTTTAAACTATTTTCCTTTGCTTTCGTTTTTTTCTTAATTGTTATCCTTAAATTAATTTAACAATTAAGAAAAAAAAAACGAAAGGCTAAAATTTAGGAAAATAGTTGAAACAATTAACAAACAAAATAATTCTATAATTTTATACACACGATTTCCGTACATTTTAGCCTTTCGTTTTTTTTTTTATACGCGTAACAATTAAATTAATTTAACAATTAAGAAAAAAAAAATTAGGGTTAGGGTTAGTGACAGGATGTTGTCTCAGTTTTAGACGCAGCAAATGATTTTAGCTCACTAGAGGCGATTCATTGGTTAAAATTCGAAAAATTAAACTACGTTAAACAAACAAATTACAATTTTCTCAAGAAAGCCAAGAGAAAAAAATGTTTTATTTTGACACATTCTACCAGTATACGAAGTTTTAAAGTGTTTAGTTAACTAGAAATTGTGTTGACATGTGCCGTTCAAAAGGAAAAGATCCAAGTTTGGTAAATTTTTATATTAACACCCGCACGATTTTCATTAAGAAAAAAAAAATCGGATTTTTTGCATGGAATCAAGTACCTTGACCTATTAATATGCTGCAAATCCCTTATTTTGGTTCGTAAGAAGGGGGTGGGGTACTCCCCATTCCGGAATCATTGGAAATTTTTTCTCTTTTTTTTTCGTTGAATGAATTCCTTGACCTAATATACTACAAAACCCTTTTAGGGGTCCGAAAGAAAAATCGCGCCCAAACTAATTTTTGTGTGTGTGGGCGAGGGAAGAAACATGAAAATAAATATAAACGATTTAAAATAAGTATATCTTAATTGTGTGAGAAAGTATATATATTTGCAGCATATTAGGAAGCCAGGGTACTTGATTCCACGCAAAAAATCCGAGTATTTTTTTTTTGTTTTTTTTTTCTTAGTGAAAATCGTGCGGGTGTTAATATGAAAATTTACAGAATAATCAAGTAATTAATTAGTTAATTGGTTAAATAGTTAACTAATAAAGGTTTCAAATTTTGACCCAGGTTCAGCTATTTCAAGGGAGCGGCTAAGTCGACCACATCGACACCAGTGTCTAACTGGTACTTATTTTATCGACCCTGAAAAGATGAAAGGCGAAGTCGACCTCGGCGGAATACGAACTCAGAACGTAAGGACGTACAAAATGTCTATAGCTTTGTTAAGCTATACGCAAACAAACTCGTGGAGACGAGATTACATTTTATCAAAGGTTTATTACTTTACGTACATCAGGGCTTAAGTCGCCAGTTATTTCTGTTTAGTTCATTCGGATTCGTTTCACACTGTTGACATTCTTTTGTTTTTGCTTTCACTCCTGGGAGTCCCTTTTTTGCTGCTGGTCATCTTCCTAGCTTGCCCGCAGTGAAGTTTCCGTCTGTCACGAATTCTGCCCTACAATGCTTAGAATTTGCCCGGCGTGGTCAAATAGAACCATTGTATGTATTCTTTATTAACAAAACTATCCCCCTAAGTCAAGTGTTTCCCATTAATCATTTAGTGTGGAAAAGCAAACAAAGGATTTCCCGCATGCTTGACAAGCAACAAGCAGGTGGATTTAGTTTCGAATCTCAGGCAGGTAGAATTTAACATTTATTCATTATTGAGTTATTTCTGTCTTCGCCTCATTTTCTGTATTTTATTTATTTATAAACAAGTATAATATAACTTACTGAAATGTGAAAGTTATTCCTCTAGTAATAATGCCTAAGAATATCTCTATTCTAACGTTCAGCTTATCAACAGAAACACCTTTCCTCTTAGTAATAACTACACCCAGACGTTCAAATTTTGCAGTTTCCTTACCTCTGTAAGACTCATACCACACCCCGCTTTCATTCCACGTGCATACCTACAAAACTAAATAAACACTTGCCTAAGGTCCGACTTCACTCGAAGACTTCTAGGCCAAGGAATGGTGTCTCATCGTTAACGTTGTGTTTCAAATGAGTTAACCCCAGAATGGCCCAATCTATCTGACAGCGGATTGTGGTGGCAAGTTACCACCCCAGGATGCCGTAGCACTGTTGGTTTGCCGTCGTTCTGTTTACAGTGCAGAGTTTAATATCTCCCGTGGGAAATTCTCCTGACCTGCTGTAAACCAGCGTCCTACTGGTTAGGAAAAACCGGAGATAAACATCAGGCCATATTCATTAAAGATTCATTAACGATTAGCGCTTAATGCCTCCGGATGAGTGAAGGAGAAAGAGAGATAGAGAGAACTAGTTTCCGGTAGTGACTCAATCGGTTGAGTGAGAAAATGTTTAAGACTGACTCACAATTAATACATTTACTGTGATGATGAAATCAACATCTTTATCGCAAAACATCGATTCCAGATGGATATTATTTGCATAATGTAAAAGACATTTTTTTTTCCTGTCGTTCCATTCGTCTGTTTACATATTATCTTTGCTTCACAGCAGAAAATGCAGTAAATGGTCTTTGCCTGTCCGCTGTTTTTACGACAGGTGGTCATGTCTGCAGTGTACAACCCATCCATCTGTTAAATCTGTAATTCATAACCAGTTACGCACTGGAGTCGATACAATCGACTTAATGCCTTTGTCCTTGTTTGTCCTTCTCTGTGTTTAGCCCCTTGTGGACAATAAATAAATAAGATATCGGCACAGGAAATGGGACGTCACAACATTTTAGGTTATCAGGTACTTGGGCCGTATCACAAGTGAGCTGGATCGCGAAACCATCCAGTGCGACATTGTCTCTCCTATGAATACGTATCTTCTTACAGTCTCACAACAACGAAAAAAAAAAATAATCCGAGGTAGCATGGGAGTCATGTAATCCATTGACCTCGCAACGACTTAAGGAACTATGAAAGGAGAGAGAAAGAGAGGTAGACAAAGGGGAGGAAACAGACGGACAACATGAAGAAATGATTAAGCTAATAATTATCCGAGACCTGTGGCAGACGAGTGTTCTGATGAAGAAGACCGTTAGGTACCCCGACTAATCTAATCGGTGGTCGAGAACCCTACCGGTTTACAATATTCATACAACCATCAAGAGGGCTTGTTGTTATTGATGGTGGGAGAAGTGAAACTGAACGGTTTAACTACAAACCGAACCCGCGTATCAAACCTTGCTGAGAATCCAACCAAAGCCTGTGAAATTCACAAACAAGCATTATCTTCTTTCATAACCAATATTCATTTCATAAAACACGTTGAAGTTTGCCTAGTTAGACTGTTCGAGTGAACATATTGTTTCGTGAAGGCGTGTGTCCTGGTGGTTTGGGTGTTGCTCGCAAGATAATGGTCGTGGTTTCGATTCCCGGATTATGTCTTGAGTAAAACACTTCGTTTCTCGTTGCCCCAGTCTACTCAGCTGTAACTGTAATTCAACAGTGATGGACTGGCATCCCATTCAAGACAAGGGCAGGGGATGATCTCACTCAGTTAAACGCAATGGAAACCGGGTAACCAGCTCTACGAGTGCCAAGACGCGAGACACCAATGTCCAAGGGATTTACTTTATTATTTCAGAACCTATTGTGTATCATTTCTTCTATAGTATTCAGAGACGCAGGAGTGGCTGCGTGGTAAGTAGCTTGCTTACCAACCGCATGGTACCGGGTCAGTCCCTCTGCGTGGCACCTTGGGCAAATGTCTTCTACTATAGCTTCGGAACCGACCAAAGGCTTGTAAGTGAATTTGGTAGACGAAAACTGAAAGAAGCCTGTCGTGTATGTATGTATGTATGTATGTATGTATGTATGTATGTATATATATATATATGTATGTATGTATGTATGTATGTATGTATGTATGTATGTATGTATGTATGTATGTGTGTGTGTGTGTGTGTGTGTGTGTGTGTGTGTGTATTTATGTATGTATTTATGTCCCCGTAACTTAGCGATTCGGCAAAAGAGACTGATAGAATAAGTACTAGACTTACAAAGAATAAGTCCTGGGGTCAATTTGTTCGACTAAAGGCGGTGCTCCAGCATGGCCGCAGTAAAATAGCTGAAACAAGTAAAAGAATAAAAGAAAAGTTTCAGGTTCCCGCTAATTCAGTACTCTTTAGCAATAAAATCACTTTCCTTGACCAGAATTAATTACTAAAGTTAATGGTTTTCTCTCCTTTTCTACGGGTGTAATTTTAGTTATTAAAAAAAACAAAACAGTTATTGCTCACTTAACTATATGTTTTTCAACCAGAAGGTGTCCCTAAGTAATCCCTTCCCGCAGTGATTAGTTTTAGTTGCCAGCTCTGTCAACGTTTATCTTCTCAAAAATTGTTTATCTCTCAGTTACCTAAGATCCGATGAATACTGCTAAGACAACACTTCACAGACAAGGTGTAATAAGACAGAAACCCATCTAATGTTCTTACCAGTCTTACAAGACACATTCCTTCCCGCTGCAAATATACCGCCATTCAACTTTTAATTAATATCGAATAAGTTCCCTTGTTTCTCTTAACTAAAATGAATCATTAATGCTAATGATTTTCCCCTCTTGATTACGGGTGTAATCTTCATTAATTAAAAGAATTGGCTCACTTCATTAAGCATGCTAACCTCCAACTTAAGCGTTCTTCTTGCAAAAAGTGTCACCTGCTAATCCCCCCCAAAATTCCACCACCGCCAGTCCTCTTATTGAATCATCAACTGTATTGACCCCAGAGTTTGGCAGGAATGGTAGCTTTCCTTCTATGATTTTCTCAAAGGTTTTACCAGAATAAGTGAACTAGCTGTCACTTGGAACTGGAATCGAACCTGTTATAGCTTCAGTTAAGCTATACACACACAAAAAAAAAAAAAAATTAACGGAGACCCAAAATGTGTTAGTAAAAGATTTATATTTCTTTATTGCCCACAAGGGGCTAAACATAGAGGGGACAAACAAGGACAGACAAAGGGATTAAGTCGATTACATCGATCCCAGTGCGTGACCGGTACTTAATTTATCGACCCCGAAAGGATGAAAGGTAAAGTCGACCTTGGCGTAATTCGAACTCTGAACGTAACGGCAGACGAAATATCGCTAAGCATTTCGACCGTCGCGCTAACGTTTCTGCCAGCTCACCGCCTGTTATGTTAGTGAACGCTTTATTTAGTTGAACACATGAGGGCGACAGCCGCCAATCAACTCCTACTTCGTAGAAGCCCCGCTTAACTGGAGGTTAACTTCGCCGCAGACCAGCTCCTTAGCTAGCCCGCAGCGAAGTTCCTGTTCACAGTTTGTCTGTCATAAATCCTTGGGCAGTGCCCTACACTGTGTCACAAAAATGTTTCACTGAAACCTTACGTACATTCTCCGATAATTGAGTAACAAAGGATCATTTTGCTTATTTCGGTCACTGGACGCGGCCATGTTGGGGCAGTGCCTTCGGGGGTTTTAGTCGAATAAATCAACACCAGTACATATTTCTTTTTAAGTCTGGTATTCACTCTATCAGTCTCTTTTGATGAACTGCTAATTTACGGGGACGTAAACAAACAGACACTGGTAGCCAAGCAGGCGGGGATGCAAACACAAAGACACACGCCTGTACATATATATATATAAACTTAGATATGTTTCGACCAAAAATTGGTCCAGGTTATGTCTAACTTAATAGCACCACCTGATAGGATTATTTAAATCCTGTTTAAGTCAAGTTTTGTTTATGGTCCATTCAAGTAGTGAGTTGTATCCAGGTATGGGTGGCTTACCCGGTATTCCTTCAAGAAATATATCCAGACTCCGTTTAAAGTTAATGGGATCATTTTCCTCTTTGATCTCTTTCGGGACAATGTTGAACAGGGCAGGGCCTGTTGAGGAAAAGAAATTATGTTGCAGTGTACCCATATGCTGTGATCCTGAATTGGGCAGGGGACGTATGGCCCGTGATCCCAGCCTTGGATGAACCTTGAAACTAATGTTCAGGTCGTTTGGGCAAAGTTGGCGGTATATTCTCCACATCGTGCAAATGATGTACCACTCGCGGCGGCGCTGGAGAGAGTAGAGTATATATATATATACGTATATACATATATATACGTATATACATATATATATATACGACGGAATTTCACATAGTTTTCCGTTTACCATATTCATTCACATGGCATTGGTCGACCCGGAGTCGTGGTACAAGACACTTGCCCAATGTGCAACGTTGCGGGACCGAACCCAGAACCAGATGATTGCAAAGCTAGTTTCGTAGCCATAAGGAAATGAAGATTATTTTATTAATGACTTTCTGGTGAACGGTGCGATTCAAAGCAGTCCTCGCTGTTACATTTTCTAGTTTTTTTCTCTCTCAGATTTCCATTGCCCCAGTAAATGTTTCGTCCCAATGTTGAGCAGTGCATCATGTAGGGTTTGTCCGTTTGCTATAAATCAATAAACCTGTTGCATAGCTGTCATGGAAAGAGAAAAAAAAAAGAATCACATTCTGTCGATGGCATGACTCATCGGCTGACATAACACCTAATAGAGAGGAAAATGAATTACTCGGGTGAGTGAGAAGAATGGCGGAAAACGTGGAATGGAGTGAGGTTACGGATTGACTCACAAACCAGATTTCTTTGAATCATTTAATTCCATTCAGCGTGAGCATACATGCATGTACACATATGTTACGGGCTGGTTGAGATATTTGATGTTGTTGCCATTCCTTTATCTTCAGTTCTGCTTTATTCAGGAACCACATTTTTCAACATTACAGCTTATTCATACAGAAATCGTTGTTCTTTACCTTAAAAAAAATTTTTTTTAATGGAAGTAACTGGCATATCTGTGGATGAATAATATGTACGTGTGCATGCGTAAGTACATTACAGACACGTGTACACACACATACCTGTACACACACAGACGATATATTTATAGTACAGTATATAAACATACGTATATACACACACACACATATATATATAAATGCAGAGGTATATACACATACATACACATATCCATACATACAGACATACATATATACATACATATATGCATGCATACATACATACATGTATACATACATATATACATACATATATGCATACATACATACATATATGCATGCATATATACATACACACATACATATATACATACATATATATACACAAACACACATATATAAATGCAGAGGTATATACACATACATATATACATACACATATCCATACATACAGACATACATATATACATACATATATGCATGCATACATACATACATGTATACATACATATATACATACATATATGCATACATACATACATACATGCATACATATATGCATGCATACATACACACATACATATATACATGTATGCATGCATACATATATACATACATATATGCATACATACATACATACAGACAGACAGATGCGTATATTCTTCCTTCATACATTGTTCCATTAATTGGACTGGGGCCATGGAGGGACATCCCTTTCAAGGGGTTTAGGTGATCGATCATATTGATCCCTGTAAATATTTAAGTCTGCTGTTTATACAGTCGATCTTTGTTTAATCGCCAGTTTACTGGACATGAAACTATACAAAATAAACAAAAAAACGGTGGTTTTTGACCAGAATCAGTATTTATCCAAACACACGCACACACAAATATGCGCTCGCAAACGCGCATACGTAGGCAAACGTAGCCAACAAGCGAACAAAGTAGATAGATAGATAGATAGATAGATAGATAGATAGATAGATAGATAGATAGATAGATAGATAGATAGATAGATACAGACAGACAGGTAGGAAGACAGAGACAGAAAGATAAATAGGTAGGTGGGTAGGTAGAGAGATACAAAGAGAGAGAGAGAGTGATAGATAGATAGATAGATAGATAGATAGATAGATAGATAGATAGATAGATAGATAGATAGATAGATATGTAGGTAGGTAGACAGATTATGCATTTACGCACACACGCCTACATTATATATATATATATATATATATATATATATATATATATATATACATGTATATATTCCTTATATATTTACACTCGTGTCGTACATATATATATACACGAACATATACATACATGTATGTATATATATATATATATATAAATGTGTGTATATATATATATAAATGTGTGTGTGTGTGTATCTATATATATAAAACTGTAGTTGTGTGAGTGTCTGTCTCCTACGATTTAGATTCCTAACTACTCCCACATTTTGCGGTGCAGTTTAACCAAATTCGGGTATCTTATAGTCGTGATTCATATCGAGCCCGTCTGGGTATTAGCGCGCGTCTACGATGAGTCTACGATTTAAAAAATAATTTAACCTCATTTTTTTCCATTTTAACGCATGTTTTTCGTGTGTTGGCGTCCATAGTCACACCTGCACCTGTGTTGCTTCTCCCCCTTCTTCCCTCCATCGTGAAGCTGTGGGGAAGGGAGTGTAAGGAAATCAACGTCGTAAAGCATTGTCAAGGAGACCAGCGTTCTTTTAGAACAACAACTTCATGGCTTGAAGACACCAAAATTACCATCATTTTTTATTCCATTTTTAATGCATTTTTTTTGCTATAACTCACTAAAAATGCTTATATAGTTATTTCCCTTACAAACCCGAGCAACGCCGGGCGATACTGCTAGTATATATATATATATATATATATGTCCAATTTTTCGGCATATTTGGCATTAGAATTTTTTTCGTTTGCCCTTATTCATAAGTTGTTTATAATTTAACCTTTAAAGGTATTTTTTAATATGCTGGCCATTGATAAAAATTTTTTTCGAAAAAATTTTATCCTACATTAGATATATATATATATATATATAGCAAATAAATAACAAGGATGTCCAGGTATCAGTGCATTACGGCTGTTTCAAGCGGTTCCATTTAATTGATCAATGAAAAGATTACATCAATTTGAAAGAGACCGTACTCCTCAGAAGCAGATGACCGTATAGATTTCCATCATAAAAGATAAACCATTTTTAGCAAAATTTATATCAATACTAGAAACTAAAATTGTTTACACTGATATCCAGATATCTTTGTAAATTATTTGCCTTTCGTTCAACTAACTTGGAGCTGCGCGGATTATACCGATCTGGCTTGGTGCCTCAATTTAAGTACCTAATCCAACTGAATCTTCATTCTATGCATGCATGTAGTTTAAACATGCAATTTGTAGCTTGTTTTCAATATTTTGAAAATTTCATTTCAGTTGTTCTTCTTTTTATATTTACGCTTTTAAGCATTTGAATCCATTTTCCTTACAAGGAGCCCGGAGATGTTATCAGACTCTCAAAGTTGCTCTGTCATATAAACAGATGTTAAGAACACCTCATTTAGTGTTTTGGTACCACAGACGCATCTTTCAATTCTGTGGGAGAAATGTTGCTTGTGATATTGACTTGAAAACGATCGACGAAATCTTAATGGCGATCCTTCAGGACTTTCCTCGGTTGGAATTTAGAAGCAAAAACATTCTCTGATTTGAACTGTTGCGCAATATTTAATGATGCCCCTGGCTTTCAAGAACACTATCTGCCGTGTTTTGACAAAAGTTTGCTTGATGTTTTTTTACTTGGTCATTACCTTTTGATGGGCAGCATATTTCAGTAAACAACACACTAGCATCGTCCTTTGCTGCTGGTTGTATATGAAGGTTTCATTAATGTTAGTTCTGTAAATATGGAAGTGGTGTGTTCTTACAGAGGAACAGTTCGTATGGACCATTACTTTTTATTGCTGAAATGGGTTTTTTTGTAAGGATTTCACCCTCAAACCTGATTTTGTATAATAATTTCTTTTCCATCTCGTTCTGATTGTATCCATTTCTCTCTTCCCAGCTGTCACGCCTTTGAGATTTTACTGAGTCAAAGGTGCGGGGGTGGAGAGGATGCCTGCTTCATTTCGCTTCTGCCCGGGGAACTTGAACCGGAGAGAAGACGTGGTGTATACTGGTATCCAGTCACACTCAACTGCGCCTGACGACCGAATTCTATATAAAGAGACAAATTTATAAAGTGACAATATTTAGCGAAGCAGTACTCATGTGACTCTGTCTACCACCTGGTTATCTGAAGCCGTGTGCATCCCCTACTCTAAGTTGTGATAGACGCGTGATGGGCTTGAAGGGACCAGTAAAAAAAAAAAAAAAGAGATGAGGAAGGAGACAAAGAGAAAGAGAAACTGTGAAATGAGCAAAAGCAGTTCTGATTGCTTAATTTTTTCATAACCAGTTTGTTACTCGTTCACTCTCTCTCTCCCTTTCTCCTCCCCTGTCTGCCTATTTGCCCCTCTCTCTATTGAAATAAACACTCTTCCTAACAGTGACCATAGGAATCATTGTGTGTTGTTCAAGCCAACGAGTTAACCTCTACGCGGATGCTTGAATCGGTTAGAAACAGCAGTCACATTTGCCCCCTCAAATAAAATTCTGCCCTCATAAAAGGAAAGGACGTATTTGATAATATAAGGTTAGTCCACATTACTTCGTAAGGAGTACAGGGCCGATTTCCCGCTTTCTCTGGGCGTATATATTATATATATATTCCCCACCTGGTCGGGACGCCAGTCCGTTGCCGGATTACTGTTTTTTTCCAGCTGAGTGCACTGGAGCAACGTGGAAAAGTCCTAGGTATATCATGTGTGAATAAAAGATTCGATAGTCAAATCCCTTCAGTGACTTATATACAAAAGTGTTCAACTTATATGAAAACGAAATAAAATAAACAGAGGGCAGCTGCTTTTCCGCTGGGACACGAGTGTGTGAAAACAGTATTCTCCAAATATCAAACAAATGACATCTACAGACGTAATCAATACTACTCCGTCTTCCTCTCCTCCAAAATGTTATAATTTTCGAAACACCGGACATCCTGGCTGCAATATATAGAATTACACAATTCAGAAGCAGGCTTTAAGAAATCTCTTCGTCAATGCCTCGAAGGAGTGTCAACTAGAAAAAGAAAAGGGGGGGTGAAAAATATCCCTAAAAGTGTATTATATACCAGAACATTTTCTGTTCCACTCTACCGTACCAGTTCAAAGAAAAAAAAGTAGCTGGTGGTAAATTGCTCTATTCATTTACCTGTTCCATCACAGCATCTACATCACTCCGGTGTTTGGGAAGAGAGTTCAGACAAAGGCCATACACTTGTAACTCCCTTATCGTCTTTAAGAAACAAAATATAAGAATTGAGACACTTAATTTATTGAATAAATTATATGATAAGCTTTGGTTGATGTGATTGCCTCAAGGGCAGCCCTTTTCTTAAACCTCATCTGGCCCTGTTCTTTCAACAAGATATCAGAACAAATCAACAATAAATAAGATCCCATAACCATCAAACGAGGCATGCAAGTGTTTCGGTCAACCAACTCCCTATTCCTTACTCCAAAATATGACTTAGATGAGGTCACCAAGTGGCGGTGTTTCAGACGGCCTGCGCCAAAAGATGGCCGGTAACTTTACATATAATTACAAGTCATTTACATATGTGCGCATACAATTCCACCGTCACACACATCATATGCATGAAATAACTGAAAGTTGTTTCCCTTCTGTAGACATTTTGCCGACTTTTAAAAAATGACGCGGTAGCTGCTGATTTGAAAATAGTTGGCTGAGAGCCGAGTGGAGTAAGAAGTTGGAGTAGAGTAGGGCTCGGAGTGGAGTGTGTAGCGATAGACGAAGGAAGGTAGGAGACAAGATAAGCAAAAAAAGTCAGTCATTATGTTGACTGTTTTAGAAATATAGTGAAACAGAACAGAAACGTTGACGATAGTTATTTGTAAATTGAGAAAGATAAGATATTAATTCGTAAAGTTAGGTAGAGAGAGAGAGAGAGAGTGTTTGGTAGTTTGGAGATAGAGTGAGAGGAGCGTTAAAAAGAAAGAGAGAGAGTGTTTAGTACAGAAGTGGGCTAAAAAAATATTGTGGAGAGAGTGAAATAAACTACTTAGTAATTAGAGTTTGAGTAAGAGGGGTGTTAATCAGAGAGAGAAAATTGCTTTGTAATTAAGAGTTGTGTTAAAGAAGAGAGAGGGGGAGAGAACTGCACACACACATATACACACACGCGCGCACAGAGATAGTGTGAGAGAAAAAAGTGGTGTGAAAAAAGGAATAGCGAAGGTAGTGGTATTTAAAGGAAGACAGAAAGAAAGAAGTAAGAGAGGAAGTTGACGAATAACAACCAACAGCAGCAGCAATAATAATAAGGCATGTGAAATGAAAGAGGAGAGAGAGGGTTATAGAAGAAGAAGAAGAAAGAATAATTAGAGAAGAAACGAGAGCGAGAAGGAGTGATGCTGCCAGATGAACAACTGTTTTGGCTTTAGAGACAAATGAGAACAAGTTAAACAAACTCTTTGAGTTAATTTATTGTTGTTCTTCCCCATCTGGTTGACATTACAGTTCAACTTCACTCACATCTGATGATAATGAGTTTAATTAATTCATCAGAAGAATTGTTTACTTCTGAAACTTAATATTTAATCAACTTGATATTAGTTATAATTACAGTAATTAACATTTTTATTATTCTCTGAGTAATTTTTTTTTATTTAGAAATCTAACTTTTATTGCCAACTGTCTGTTTTCTTTATATCTTTCTCCCGTTTGTGTTGTAATTAATTGTGCTGTGACTTTGGGAGATTTAAAAAAAAAGATAAGGAAAACTGGACACTCTTTAACTTATTACCATGTCGCCCGACAACAGCATACAAGGTAAGAATTTATTGATATTTTCTCCATTGCTGTTTATATTGCACGTAAAGATGATAACAAGAATGTTAAGAGTTGTTAAAATGAATGATAACAACATTGGTGGTGGTTGCCGTTTTAGAAGAAATAATGGTGACGAGCATCGCAGACACAATATTATAAGGTAAACTACCGATCCGATTCGGTTTCGAATCCCCGCTGGAACTAGCCATTTCGCTCATATTGTTGTTATTAATCACACTGGGAAAGACATGCCACATTACATCTTTCCATTTATATTTTAGAGCCTTGTGCCAATGTAAGAAATCGGTAATAATGGTAATTTCTTGGCAACCAAAGTTGAATTTCTGCCTGCATCCTTTCTCATATATGTTTATATAGAATGCCTGTTTGTGTGCGTGTATATATAATGTATATATATATAACACATATATATAACATGATATATATATATATAAACACATGATATATATATATTTATAAACACATGATATATATATATATATATATATATATATATAAAACATGGTATGTTCGATCTAAGTCCTTACTTGACTCTGTTTTCCACGTTTTCTCTCATCAATTCTTATTAATGTTCTCTGTTCTTTGCTTTCTCGAAACGATTCGTTCTCACACGAAAAGTTATATCTTTTTATTGTTGACCATACCACTATCACCATCAGACCTATTTTTCTTAGTTTATTAAACTAATTTCAAACTTTTAAACAACCAAAACAATTCTCACTGCAAGAAAGTAAGAAAAAAAAGACGGTTCAAAAGTTCTGCTTTTATTCCTTCATGTTAGAAGCAACCTTTCTTAGTTGCTGTTTGTTTTTCTACAAATTTCCCTAAGTTGCAACTAGCATTAATTAAAAAATGCTGTGTCTATTATGCTTTTGTTATATATAAATGCATTTAATAATTACATTGAATTATTCTTCATTCAGCTGTTAAATAGGTTGTAAGACCAGTTCTGATATGGTTTCGATTTCTTGTTCCAACTTCGTTGCTCTTACATAATAATGTCCCTGAAATAAAGGCATGATTGTCACCTATTCTCGTTTTATTATAAAACACCACTTTCACTCTATGTAAACAATATCTTGTTTCTACCTTAGTAGCAATAAGTGTATTTCTTCCATAGACTCTCACATAACACGAATAGTTGTCACATTTTTTCCTCAAGTCCCCAAGTGGTTCTTTTATGGAGCATGAATGTCACAACATCTCATTTCTGCTCATAACTTCGAAATTGATTTAACAACTGGATAGTATATATTTTATAATTAACAACTGCATTCCTTTGTCGAAGGAATGCTTTATCAACTGCACATTAATTATAGGTAATTAATTGTTAAATACTTTACGCGTAGTTGAGTGAGAAAGAGAGAGAGCTGGTTTAATTGATATACTGTAATTTAGGATCAAATCCCATAACAGTCGCTGTTGCCTTTCAGTCTTCCTGGGTCGGTTAAAGAAGAATTAGATATGTTACACTGGCGGCCACTTCGGCGAGTCTTTCTATACACTTTGGCCCTAAATATACATGATCATAAATATCGTCATTAATGTTTTGAAGCAATTATTGATTTATTGTTTTTGAAATTTCGGTTTGTGTAATGAGTTCTTACGACTGTAAGGTAAAGAATCCCTGGTTAATTCTATTGAAAGGAGCCTCTACCTGGAAGCTCGACCTGCTAAAAATTGCAACTAGTTCTTCCTCAAATCATACCCTGTTGTCTTCAATAAAGGCGACATTCGACAATATGAAACCTGCTATATATAAAAAAAAGACGAGACTGTCATAACTGGAACACCTTTGCTTAAAATCTGTTCGCTCTGGGTTGACCTTTGTTACAGAACAACCTGTCTATGCAAGTTGCTTAATCTGCTAGAAATAGCAGCCAAAACTTTTTCTACCCACAGTCTACAGTATTTTAAGACGTATTGGATAAGATAGACCTAGATCCACTGAATAAAAGACGTGAGGTCAAGGCTGGAATGTCTTTGATCAGAGTTGACCTGTGGTTAAACAACCACCACCGCAACTTAAATAACAGAGAACAAAGTGTGTCCCAAAAGTAAACAAATGACAGTCTTAAATGTGATAATATCTCGAGATATATTCCATTTTGGAGTATTTATCTTGATTGAGATTACATTGAATCAAAGTTTTTATCCAGACTTTATCAAAGTTTGTAACACGTTTTTGCCATTCTGTTATCACCATCAGCAATCAATGTTATTAATCATCGTCGATCGAATTATTGATTAAAGTTTGAAATTTTGCTTTATAATGTCGGAAATCTTTGCTTTACTTTTCACCACAACATAAACATGAAGTATTTTTGCTTCACTCCACGGATTTCTTTATTTACCATCTTTTTTATATTGATTTAAATCACAGTTTGAGTTCATCTTCATCACATACACACACGCAAGCACTCACAAAATGTGATATTTTCATGTTTTTGTTGTTATTTCTATAAATTTTGTTATAACATTTGGCACACAAATAAATGTAAAAGACAAAATATTACTTCCACTGTTCTTTAATATGAACACATGTGCTTGATAGCATTTAGATGCACAAGCAGCAGCTTATTGCATCACTGCATGTGCAGAAAGTACAAAATCACGAAAGCTACGCGGCTTTTTTTTTTATAAAATTCTCTTTTATCAACAAAGTTGTTCTTTTTTTTTTAAATATATATTAACTTTCCGCTTTTTTAATGATAATTATTGCCATCGAAATAAATATAAAGGAAATATAAGATATTTAAGCCTTGCTAAATCTCTGTCTTTGTTCATATTTTCGCTTCTTCCTCTCCCATCCCATCTGTCCCATCCCAACCATTTCTGCATCTCACTCCCAGGCAGCAGCAAAGATGCTGCTAGGTTGCATAATACACATTGCCCTTTGTTAAAACTGTTTCGACGTTGGGGCCCTATTCAAATAACCACATAAGATATTGTCAATTGAATCACATTTCGTCCTTCATTCAGCAAGTATTTCATTTACGAGGCGGGTGCTGAAAAGTTTTCTGGCTTTGGGTTTAAGAAAACACAGGAGGATCAGTTAATTATGATTTTATTCGACATGTTCCCACCTCAGATTCACACATGCTTATTGCAGTGGTCTCTTTGTTTTTTTAAGTCCTGTAAAAGAACTCGCAAGATGGGAATCCAGCCAGGCCTTTCGCGATACCCTTAAAGCCAGGAACTTTACAGCAGCCCCTCGTAGGTTTGGAAGGACGAAAGTTGGAGTGGTGACCCCAGTAGAAATCTGAAATATGCTAATAAAAGCAACAAGAACTTGTATTTTGTAAGACATTAAACTCTAACGCAAGACAATAATGAATTCTATCAGTTGAACCAGTAGTTATCTCTTGATATTAAAACCGAACATAAGGCGGCGAGCTGGCAGAAACGTTAGCACGCTGGACGAAATGCCTAGTGGTATTTCGTCTGCCGCTACGTTCTGAGTTCAAATTCCGCCGAGGTCGACTTTGCCTTTCATCCTTTCGGGGTCGATTAAATAAGTACCAGTTACGCACTGGTGTCGATGTAATCGACTTAATCCCTTTGTCTGTCCTTGTTTGTCTCCTTGTGGGTAGTAAAGAAACAGGTATTAAAACCAACGCATATCTGATCACTGTCATTTTGGTTATGACCTCTGAAAAAAATAATTGCGATCTCAGCCTCGATGGAACTCAGACAGTGTACAATAAAGATTGAACTTTGTAAGAGGAAGGTTAGGGTTAGTTGACTTCGAGATTCCACTATTTCATTCACTGGTAAATTATTTTGTGTAACCTATAAAATGACAGACAGTTGATCTCAGATTTAAACACACAGCATAAATGAACATCTAAATATCTCGAAACATTTTAATTCATTGTTTTCTTGCTTTCCACTATTCACTGGCCTCATCTTCTGTCTCCAGCACTCTACAATAAACAAGTAGATTTAATGTTCTAAATATAATCCAATAAGTTAATCCTTTCGTGAAGTACAGAGTTTTATTGGACTGGATGTTGAGCCCTGTTTCTGAAGTGCTAAGTGGTTGCAGGATAATCCACTTATCACTCGAGATTAAGATGCTTGTCTTTCGTGAGTACCTTACAAAAACAGCACCCAATAACTTATTCTCCGGCCAGGTGAGCTGAGATAGTCCTCTAAAAGATAAAAATTAAATGAAAGTGAAAGGCTGTGTGGTAAGTAGCTTGCTTACCAGCCACATGGTTCCGGGTTCAGTCCCACTGTGTGGCACCTTGGGCAAGTGTCTTCTACTATAGCCTCAGGCTGACCAAAGCCTTGTGAGCGGATTTGGTAGACGGAAACTGAAAGAAGCCCGTCGTATAAATAAATAAAAAAAATATGTATGTTTGTGTGTCTGTGTTTGTTCCCGCAACATCGCTTGACAACCGATGCTGGCGTGTTTACGTCCCCGTAACTTAGTGGTTCGGCAAAGGACACCGATAGAATAAGTACTAGGCTTACAAAGAATAAGTCCTGGGGTAAAAGAGTAAAGCGTTCTTATATTAAATCAAACTCCTGGTTCACTTCTATAAGCCTTAGCATCGCCACCAGTCACTCGACTTGCCTAGAAATGGCAGCTAAATTTCTATCAAATGACACCCCATCTCTGTCTTTAGAAATAGGAAGATACATTTTCTAATGTGCAGAAAAACATTACCTTTGGTTGATATACATCAATATCTATCAGTGTATAACTGAAGTTTACAGCAGTAGTTGTAGCTAGAGCTTGTCCCAGTCTGGGAAAACCGCTCTCCCCTGCACTTATTGGAAATTCAGTGGCTTTTAGGCTTTTTCACTTGCATTCGCCCTTAACAGCACCAAGAAGATTGATTCAGGATTCCCAGCCGTTGTCTCGCCATCTTGAAGGAACCACCGAGACACTGGAGTGGCTATCAATCGATTAAATTGACCCCTGTATTTAACTGGTACTTTATTTTAATTGTCTCTGAAAGGATGGAAGGCAAAACTGATCACACCAGGACCTTAAACTCAGAATATAAATTACCAGAACAAAGTATTTTGTCTGACGCACCAGTAATTGTCAAATCTCCCATCATAAGGCCACTTGTTCAATCTTCATTGACCTCAGTTTAAAATTACTATTGGGTTGTCCGGAAAGTTTGTGCCGATTTTTAAAGGAAAGAAAAAGGTCAATAAATACTTGCCATTCCATTTTTAATCAACCAAATATGAACCATTTTGTTGCACAATGCGTCTCCATCTTTCCTTTAACTTGAAAATACCCTCTTCCCAGAACTGAGGTGCCTGGGAGGGTAAGTCGAAAGGTAAGCTACTATATAATCGGCACAAACTTTCTGTACAACACAATATTAATAGCTATAGGCAGAAATACGAGAAGACACAGCCTGAAATTGGAAAGATCACACTGCAGGCTCAACATTAGCAGCTGCTTTTTCATATAGCATGTGGCTGCCACCTGGAACAGTCTGCCAAACAGTGTGGTCGCAGCTCCATCAGTTAATGCCTTCAAGAACAGGCTTGATGTACACTAGAGGGAGCTTCCTGCAAAATTTGACCCTGTCTGTTACTATTAGTTACAACTGTTGTAGTGTTTGTTGTACTACACATGACAAATTAATTGTACTATTGGAAAAGGACCTGTGAACAAGCTCCTAGGAACTTCAACACGGAAACCATCCAGTATCCAGTAATAATTACGAGATACACATCTGTCTGTATTCAGTAAAAGGACCTTTAAACATTCTGAATTTAGATCACCCCTAGGTTGACAATGCTTTTCATCTTTTGGAGCCTGTTTAATCAACAATATATTCCTTCAAAATTTATAGCTTTAGAAATTATTATTTGTTATCATTAATATTTCTTTCGGGGGGCTATGAGTCGACAAAGGAATAAAGTGCGGGACGATTTAAGCCTCATCTAAAGTTTGTGAATGTGGGCTTATTACAGTGCCAGGTTAGCAAGAATGGAATATACCACGACCCATCTTAGCAAATGCTTTATTACTATTGTACACACAATGCCTTCAACTTTTATAAACAACTAGGTGTTTAAAGTTGACCGAATATTTCTGAGATTTAATACACTTTGAAATTATACGAATACCAAGAAATACTCAAATGGCATGGCAGTCTTCATTTTTGTCGGATACTAATTCACTTTGCTGCTCTTTTACATTATTTCGACACATGAAATTTGTCTGGCAATAATTGGGCTTGATTATTTTTCTCATAAAATAAGATCTGTTGAATGAATCAGATTATTTTTGGTGTTATATAGAATGCTAACCGATTTCTTTTAAATGAAATCGAGATTTTAAAATGAGAAAGAATCATTTTGTGTAGTTTCTTCTTTTAACCGTTATACAGAACTTTGATTGTATTGATACAAAATGCAGAGTTAATATAGCCACAATGTCAACTTTAGACCACAAATACAAATTTACATTATAATAGGGATGTGAATCAAGAGAGAATATTTCACTCGTGCATCTTAGTTGCTTGACTAACCCAGGTTATTCGTGAACTCGTGTGATGGTAGCATTTAAACTCTGTGTTTATAAAGGTTTCGTCTAACATGAAATAGGATCTAAGTAATTTACTTTGTTCTCAGACGTTGTCATCTCGGGCTCAAAGGAATCGACTTGCAATTAAAATATCAAGCTTTTTATATAGAATGAACCCCTTTATACAGGATGGACATACTAGGCCCTTCAGATATGCGGTTGGATCCATAAAGACATAGCTTTAAATAGCTAAGTTTTCTTTTCAATCCCCTTCAAGGTATATACAACAGGCCCGATGTACTAAATGTTACTGACATTTATTTTCTTTATTCATGCGTCCAAATACCGGTCTCTGGTTATTGTTACATTTCTTTAGCTTCAGTTAGACACGGCTCTTGCAAAATATATATAATAGCTATGTGCGATAGAGGCAGTATTTGTTTAAAATAGCAATCTGGATATCATTCTTAAAGTATATACATAATAGAAAACTGAATTAACAGCAGTGTTCGTTCTGTGATTGTATTTCTTATGGATGTACAGTGTTAAATAACACAAAAATATATTAGAATATGAAAGCAAGAGGTACCCGACCATTTCCAAATAATGTATCCAGGATAATGTACTTCTGGGTACTCACACACCTTAAATTAAAATGGGGTGTTCCTGGGATCACACAAATTAACAAGGTACCCTCTTTGGGATTTCTCGACCTGCTAGAAGTAGCGACTAAATCTCCTTCAAAATCACATTCGTTTTGATCATAAGTTTGTTCAGCCAGAGCTAACGAGCAGTAACGACTCAGATAATTTATATAAAACATCTAAAAGAGCTTTTAACTTGTGTGCTTAACTGGAAATGTCAAAAGTCAAAGTACAAGAGATTATCTTAAATCATTGAATCATTATTAATGTTGACAGTGATGGTCGGGATTATAGCCTATTGTTCGAATTTTTCTGGAAAATACCAATTATTTTGAGAATATTGGGTTACTTCACCGAATAACTTACATAAGAAATTTTATTGTAAAGCTTAGGACTTTCTTATCAACACCTTCCACGCTGCAATTATTTTTGTTTCAGCACACGATCTCAGATCAAGTCACTTGCTATGCAAGTACATCTCCGTAATACCAAATATATTGATTTATGTGATCTGAGTATGACAATTTTGTGTTTTGGTTTGAAGCAGATTTTACGTTTTAGGACTAAATTGTTTAATCAGTGTGCTCTTCGTTTGTTAGCTTTTTTATATAGGTGGATGAGTTGAGGGAGATTTGACTGCTATTTCTAGATGCTCCATCTATAAAAGATGGAATTTTAAAATTTGCACACCATTCCCCAGTCATATTTTTCACCTAACCACTAATTTTGAATGAAGTCTGCTAATGTATGAAGTATTATTATATGACAGAATCTGGCAGAACTGATCAAACATTGACCAGAATGTTTTGCATCTATGTTCTGGATTTCAATGGATTTGCACAAATCTCTAATATCCAAGTGTCAGTAGAAGCACACCTATGACCCAGATGCAGCCTGACCCCTCTTAGAATGTAAGAAGGGCCAAAACATTTGGAATCCTTTCACTATGACGGCCAGATTTTTTAATTAATTTTTTTAAAACTAAATACTTCGAAACTTTGGATACTGGTAGAATGTATCAGATAGAACAGGGTTTACTCTTAACGTTTTGGACAAAATTTTGTATTTTAGAAGTTATTTTGTGTTAAAGTTGTCATGTTTGGGTAATTTTAACCAATCACTGATGTGTATTCAGCTGAAGAAAATTACTGCTGCTGTTTGTGAACAACAACTTCTGGGTCCATTGAGAAAACGATGAATGTTCGACAACAGAAAAATTATCTCCGCTAACAAAACCCTTCTTTGATAACCAGAGATGTTTTTACAGCAACATAGGTTTGCAGTATCGGGGTTGATTTGAGGCTAAATAACAAGAAAATTATTACCGAGACAGACCAACGGTGGAGCCTGTATGTGGTTGCATGACCTGCTAGAAGGGGCTTTTCTTCTCTGATGATGACCTTCTGTTGTTCAGCTATCTTGAGAGTTTCTTACGAATGTCTCTTTTTTTCATAGCCTCAATGTTGACAAAATAACTACCAGTGGTTTTACTGTATGTTAATTCAATCTCTTGTACCTTCTCCTATGTGTGACCTTTTGCACAGGACCAGCAGGGCCAGTGCCAAACTATTTTCTATGCAAGGTCAACTAACTTGGTTCCAATTCCTCTAAAAAACAAGAAAAAAAATTATCAACTTTGACTATCATGAGCAGATGTTTTGCATGAAAAATGAGAGGCACAGTACTTAAAACTGCCAAATTTATTTTCAATTGCAAGAATGAATAATTATCTTTTGCAAATACAAGAAAAAAGAAAGCAAATACTCTCTTGGCACATAAATCATTTTGAGCTGAAGAGCACTCTGTAGGATACCATAACCTCTGCCAAATGCAACACAACATTTTATTTGACACTTATTTATGCCTAAGGTTACTTCAGTTCATCAACCTGTTATTATGTTATGACACCATATTGTTACCAGACAGGAAAAAAAAATTGTGTTAAAAATGTAACCTCTTTGTCAGAGGTAATAATAATATTATTATTATTATTATTATTCGAGCGGTTCCAAGCAGTGCTGTTTACTGCAAGTGCTCCACCCTTATTGCAGCCCCTATTTGTTCCATGTACTTCTCAAAATTTTTAGTCACTGTTCCCAGGCCTCCGACAAATATTGGTACTAATGGTCGATGAAAAAGAAAGCAGTAGTACCTACCAATAATTGTCGGAGCCCTGGGAGCAGTGAGCAAAAATCTCGAGAAGTACGTGGAACAAATTAGGGGGCTACAATAAGGGTGGAGCACTTGCAGAAAACAGCACTGCTTGGAAACACTCGAATATTCCGGAAGGTGCTCGAAATATAAGAGGTGTTACCTTAGTTCACTGATAGTTATCAGCTGACACTGTAGTACATTTCCAGTGTTAGAAGCTGTGCAAAGGCAATAATAATAATAATAATGTGAATTATGTTAAAATTTCCATTGCATAAAAATTTTGCCTTGTATGTCTTTTCCAGTTTTGTCACCCAGTTTAATCAGTTCAGGTATTGATACTTGTTGATAATCACCTGTATTAGTTGTTATGGTAACTAGTTTCTTTTGCAACTTTGTTGATTATGTGAATGTTATTATTAATTTGATCTTTGAGAGTCTATGTTTACCATTTCCTATTCACATTGGTATTGTAAGAAAGCTGGCAGAATTGTTAAGTCTCTGGACAAAGTGCTTAGCGGCATTTTATCCATCTTCATGTTCTAAGTTCAAATTCTACTGTGGTCGACTTTGCCTGTCATCCTTTGAGGGTTGAGAAAATAAAGACCAATTGAACACTGGTATTGCTGCTACTGACTTACTCCCTCACACCGAAACTGCTAGCCCTGTGCTAAAATTTGAGACCAATATTAGTAGAATGAGAAGGATTGAGCAGATTCTCTTGGAGATTTTTGATCTAGCAAGGAGACAAGTGCTACTTGTGGCAACATAAACTTTACTACAAGTCTTTAAGCTTTTGGCATTTCTTTGCAACATGGATCTTCAAAGTCAATAGCTTCGTTTCCATCATGTAGCAACAGCACTTGTGAAATTCTTGCAGCATTTATGTAGCATTCAGTAGATTTTTCCCCCTTTATGCTACATGTGTGAGTGTGTGGGCACAGGCATGGCTGTGTGGTCAGAAGTTTGGTTTCCAATTACATGGTTCCAGGTTCAGTTTTACTATATGGTACCTTAGGCAAGTGTCGTCTACTATAACCTTTGGTCAACCAAAGCTTTGTGAGTGGATTTGGTAGATGGAAACTGAAAGAAGCCTATATATATATATATATATATATATATATATATATATATTATTAGTGAATTGAAGAAATGGAGTTGAACGAAGATTGAACAGAATTCCTTTTATTGCATTCTACACATGTTTGAAACATGTGTAGAATGCAATAAAAGGAATTCTGTTCAATCTTCGTTCAACTCCATTTCTTCAATTCACTAATAATATTAAAATTCAATTATCCGCACCAACGCACGGTTGCAACACCAAATGGTTTTATCTCCAACCGTGCTTTCTTCTGCTGTGATTTTTGCTACCAAGGTATCGGTTAAACTTTTGATTAATCTGCACAAGATTATTCATCTTTCTATTTTACCAAACTATATATATATATATATATATATATATATATATATATATATATATGTGTGTGTGTTTGTGTCTGTCCATTCACAGCTTGACAACTGTTGTTGGTTTGTTTATGTCCCCATAACCTAGCAGTTAGGCACAGTTTGACAATAGAATAAGTACCAGGCTTTTACAGAATAAGTACTGGGGTTAATTTGTTTGACTAAAACCCTTCAAGACAGTGCCCCAGCATGGCCACAGTCCAATGACAGAAACAAGAAGATAAAAAAAATATCACTGAAAGCCATGTCTAATAAAGGAGAAACCTTCTTGAAATTTCTGCTTTGTGGTGCCTCTTAGGCTTCACACACAGAACTGCCGTTTCTTTTGTCTCAAAGTCTGATGGAATCTCGTGGAATTGTAGTTGTGATACCTGTGCCGGTGGCATGTAAAAAGCACCATCCGAACGTGGCCAATGCCAGCGCCGCCTTGACTGGCTTCTGTGCAGGTGGCACATAAAAAGCACCAACCGATCGTGGCCGCTGCCAGCCTCCCCTGGCACCTGTGCCGGTGGCACGTAAAAAGCACCCACTACACTCATGGAGTGGTTGGCATTTGGAAGGGTATCCAGCTGTAGAAACACTGCCAGATCAGACTGGAGCCTGGTTCAGCCTCCTGGCTTCCCAGACCCTGGTCGAACTGTCCAACCCGTGCTAGCACGGAAAACGGATGTTAAACGATGATGATGATGATGATTTTAAGTAATGAACCACTATTTCTTGATCACTTTCATTTGTGATGAAATCAAAACGGGACAAATATTCAACAAACTGTAAAAATCTTGCATTGCAAGCAATTTATTATTTGATCCACAATCTGACATTTTCCATTCTTAGAACTTCACTAAAGAAGGGATTTCTAATGTTTCTGTAACATTGTTATTGTTAATCTGTCTCCCTTTTTATTGACATTTCTGTCACTTGTGTTATTTAAAACTTTGCAACAACACCCCTAATACCCTGGGGCATTGTGACACAATGTCACCAGGATTGTTCCTTTTTGCCTAATATTCTAGCAGCTTCAATTGTTTTATCAGCCACAGCTCATACAAAACTGAAATAAAAATACGAAGTTACTATTATTGAATTTTAATTAACTTTAATTAGTTATAATACTGTTATTACTGAAAACATTGAGCAGCTACGTTTTCCTTTTATTATAATTTTCTTAAAACAACTAATTTAGTAGTTTACCTTTCTGAGCTCTACACCCAAAATAGCCCCAGCCCTGCTCCTACAAATGTTTAGAATATATGACGTTCATATTTGTTTAATGCATTTTTAAAAAAAAATTAATGTTTTGTGGGAAATAATTGGATATTTAGTTTCAACATTGTTGATTTTAGAGTTTTTTCTTTTCTTTTTCTTTCTTGGCAGTTTTTATTAATGTCATACAGGAAAATATTGATTCAGAAGACTTGTTATTTACAGATAGAAGCTGTGACAAGTATCTTGAAATTCTAAATGTTGCTTTAAAACTGCAGGTTTCTCAGCTTTAGACAAAGTATAGCATTTATAATAGTATTGTATGCACCGATGCATGTATTTATTATGCATATTTTGGATCCAATTCGTTCAAACTTGTTCAGTGCTGTGCATTTCCAGTTCATTAACTGAATGAATCTTTAGAATAAAGATTTTTTTCTTCCTGTTTATATTCTTTTTTCCTTTTTTTTTTCTTTTAAAGAGGTAATTTTCTTCATAATATTTATGAGCTTCACCAGGCTCTCTCTGTCCATCACATGTCTTTCTGACATTTAGAATTAAGCTGCATATCATTAAGTCTTAATTTGCACGTTGTTTTTCTTTTATTCCTTATTTCATGTTATTGTGTCACTGTGATCATTCATAAAAAGGCTTATATACATCTATCAAATTAGCTTTGCCTAGTAATACTGGTAAAAGCTTACTGACGAGGTCTAACGAAACCTGAACGTGTGGACTGCTATGGTCAAACTCGTAAACCACATTCTGTTTTTAATTAAAAGATTGGGGGGATCTTTTCCTTTTGATGGACGGAATTTTCTAGTTAACTAAAAAATTTGAAACTTCGTATACTGGTAGAATGTGTCAAAAGAAAACATTATTGTAAACAAAATTGAAAGCAAAATTGTAATTTGTAACTTTAACGTAGTTTAATTCTTCGAATTTTAACCAATGAAATCCCAGCATTTGAACTCAAATCATTTGCTGCGTTATCGATATTGATAAAGAAACATAGCAGACGCATGCCGCATACACACACACACACATACATATATTCAGATACATACACACGTACACTTGCACACACACACACACTCTCTGTCACTATCTCTCTTTCTCTCAAACACATGCATATACATTTGCACAAGTACATAGTAATTAATATATAAGCGTACACACACATACAAACGGACATATACATACGCACACATACACGTTCGTGTTTTTCCCCTTGCCGCAACAAATTTACACCAAAGGTAAATAAACCAGAAGGGGGTCAATGTTTCATCGTTTTGGGGTCGATAAATTAAGTACCAACTACGCACTGGTGTCGAGAATTTTTTTTCCAATTTATATCACAGCTTCCGACAAGCTGGGGCATCCTTTTATGAAAAAATATTTCGCAAATTTTTACAATACGACTCACACTCCACGCGCAAACTCTAGACCGCTTTAGGCATATTATTTTGTTTTTGTTGTTTCTGGCCCTTCAAAACCATGGGAGAAGCCTTTTCGGTAAAAAAAAATAAAGAAAATATTCAAAAAATGTCGTTAATATTTTTATTGGGCGACGAAATTCATCGATTTAAGAGATATAGCTGTTATTTCTAGCACATGCAGAAGACAGAAGAGATAAGGATGAATAAGATGTGTGTGTGTGAGTTTTTAGACGCAGAAAATGAATTGAGCTCAAATGCTGGGATCTCATTGGTTAAAATTCGTAGAATTAAACTACGCTAAACTTAGAAATTACAATTTTGTTTTCAGTTTTGTTTACAATAATGTTTTCTTTTGACACATTCTACCAGTATACGAAGTTTCAAATTGTTTAGTTAACTAGAAAATTCCGTCCATCAAAAGGAAATGATCCGTTTGGGGTCATCTCCTTCGCCTTTCTTGACTAGAAATAATCATTTAAACTAATTAATCGTTAGCTTTACCACTAATGTAATTAAAATCAATTAAACTTTCTCAAGTCATAACATTAAGTATTTAGCACTGACCACAATGTCAGTTTTAATGGGTCAATGGTTTTAACTTATGCATCAGCCTTTGCAGATTACAAAATAAATATATTTTGGGGGACATTATGTCGCCATTTTGGTACCATTTTAGTTTATGGCGATTGTTACAAATACAAGGTCGTGAAAATTTATAAAGAAAAAGAATGAATTTAGTAAATGTTCGTTTTTTCCTATTACATTCAATTAGGAATTTTTTTTTAGTTTTATTTTAAATTCTGCTGTTTTTATCGTGTTTTGAAATAATTGCTTGAAAATACAGGTTTATCTGATACGTGGTCACGCACGCACATGCGTATGTCCACATATATTCGCAAATATATTTTACACGTGATTAATGTCGAGTGTTGTCTGCTGTGAGAACTTTTATCCGATGCAGTAAGTCTGACTTCTCGATGTTTTCTGAAAATATCAGGGTTTTTTGTTCCAAAATGTTTACATGTCGCTCTACAGAATTTGTCCTGTTTTGCATGGATCACAATAAATAAACTGCAATTACAGGCTCTAGATGGTGTTTGACTATCGATTTGTAAAGTGGTTTTAGTTTTCATTTATGGAGAAAACTACGTTTAGGATTGCATCTTTGAAATTCGGAGCAACGAACTGTTCATGGCCACCTACGTATAATGGGCCTGTAGCACACGTTTGTTAATATAGAGACGTTAAAGCGGCGAGCTGGCAGAATCTTTAGCGCGGCATTTTGTGTCTTTACGTTCTCAGTTCGAATTTCGCTGAGGTCGATTTTGCCTTTCATCCTTTAGGAGTCGATGTTATCGACTTAGCCTCTCCTCCGAACTTGCTGGCCTTGTGCCGATATTGAGAGACATTTTAGATTGGATGAATTTGTTTATGTGTCAGACACAAAAGAACAATTGCTGAAAAATGAGCTGAAGCATAATCTTTGCTCACTTTTTTCTCTTTCCGCCATACTGGTGAGGTTTCCTTAAACCAATACCATTTAGTATTGTTTTCACACCGATGACTGCAAAGTTAAATTTGAGTCATACGATTTATTATCTTTTGTTTCCAAATTGTCAAGGCAAATATTCGGCCATATGTGTGTTTGTCTGATTCAATGACTATCCGTTTCCCTCATTACGTTCGAATATCAATCACTCGCGCAACATTTGGTCTCTTTTCCTGACAGTCTTTGTCTCTAAGCTTTCTAGTATGTATAATGGTTTCAAATTGTGAGCTGGTGCGTGTGCTTCGGGGACCCACCCCTCCTAATACACATACGCACAATTTCTAAACGGCAATCTATTTAATTATTTGCTCTACACACATTCACATCCAGCTAGCTATCAATACAAACAATGTAATTTTTCACCATCTATAACTTCCCAATGAATAATGGGCCACTTTCTATAGGTTCCTATTTCAACCGTCTTCTTACGCTTCCTTAATGCTTTCCAGACCAACAAGGATATGTCTAATATTCTATTCCCGTTCACAGCCATTTTAAGTTTGAATGGTTATATTTAAAAAAAAACACAAAAAAACTGCTTACTTTCTTTTTAAATTAGGCAATTCGGTCAAGTCTTACGTGACTTGGTTTCGACTTTTGGTTAAAGCCAACTGCATCACGAGGAAAGAAAACGACACGGAATTGGGATATGAGAGGGGAAATGTAGAAAATGAAGTATCCCCTCTTTGGATCTTTTCGGTTTGAACGGCAGTCTTTTAAAATAATTTCTATGTAACTAAACACTTTTAAACTTCGTATACTGGTAGAATGTGTTTATAAAACATCTTTTTCTCTTGGCCTTTTTGAGAAAATTCTATAGTTTGTAAGATATTTTCTTCAATTTTGGTAATTTCAACCAATCAGTGACGTCTATTGAGGTGAAAACATTATCTGCCGTAAAATTTTCTGACGGTAAAATATGAAAATGTCCCTCGTTTAAGAAACAGATTGGGTTTATTTACATTTCTGAAGAAAAAAAAGATACCCTTCTCCTAACCCTAACCCAACCCCTAACCCTAACTCTACCCTAAAACAGATTGAAATGCAATAGATCGATACTAGGGTCATAATTATGGGTGGACACTAAAGAGGGGACGGTTTTGTTATCCAGCTCTGTTTACGAGTGACCCTTCAGTTTATGACCACAGGGTATCCTTTTTCTCATAAAAAAAACTGGGACATTTTCATATGACGCCGCCATAAAATGTAACGGCAGAAATCGTTTTCACCCCATTAGACGTCACTGATTGGTTGAAATTGCTGAAATGCAAGAAATTAAAGACCAAATATCTTACAAACTATAGAATTTTCTCAAGAAAGCCAAGAGAAAAAGATGTTTTATAGACACATTCTACCAGTATACGAAGTTTAAAATTTTTTAGTTACATAGAAATTATTTTTAAAAACTGCCGTTCAAACCGAAAAGATCCTATTTTTTTTGTGCCTTATAATTTAACACATCGATAAAATTTCCACTTATTCCTTATTTTTATTTTCCTAAAATTTTCGTTGAGTCTTGCAACCTTTTCAAGAGTCAAGACTATTGAAAACAGAATATATATATAGTCACCTCTATGTTTAGCCCCTTGTGAGCAATAAAGGAATATATATAGGAAATCATGATAAGCACAACTTTATGTATTTAAAAAGTCGCCATATTTGTTTAATTTTCGTGTTCGACTCTAAAACTAGAACCCGTGTCTTTGTTTTATCATCGCTCACACCTTTAGGACAGGCACGAACGAAGCAACTGCCCAGTTTTGTTTCCCGAAGTTTCGTGGCCTTTATCCGTTAAGAATTATTATTCGCTTTTGTATTGTTATCAATGGCTTCGTCTTCCTGTCTGTAAAGTAGCTGTATTCTAAGCTCCTTCCCTCTCCTCCATTCGACCCCTTCTCGTTTGTCACTAAATAAATATTGTCACAGGGGCTTTGGGAAGCGTAACGACGCCATGTCCACCGCCCGCCTCAGTCCTTCGCTTTGTTCTCAGACGTTGGGGAGCAAAATGAAAATGGACTTCATTTATATATGCACGTGCACTCCACACACATCACCAAGGACACTCACACGCACAGAAGCTGGTAGTTTTACTCCGATGCTACATAATCACTCGAAATAACATTGAACACTGAACTAATTAGAGACAGAGCGAATAACTTCTAAGCTAATGTCGCCCGCAGCCCAGGAATGGCCCACCGATGTGTTTGCTCTTTTCATAAAGGTTTTTCAAATTTAATGTATTTATGAGCCAGTCAACGATTGATGGATAGCTTTCAGATAGCCTTTTTGTGTCTTGATTAATTTGATTTTTACTCACACAGTATATATTACCAGTGATACATCTACATGAATATGATATATATGGGCCATTACATATACTAGCAGAAAGACCTCCTTCCGGGCATTTTCCGCTAGCCACTTGATAATATTTTCAATGATATTTCAGTCGCATATTTTTTTTTAGACGCCCCTTGTTGAATTGCAAAATTCTAATGTAATATTTGTGTAATAACGAAATCAAACCTGGAGTGTGTGCCTTTATATTAGAGACAGTATGTGTTTATATTAGTGGGACTGTGTGTCTTGCGATCGTGATTGCAACAGCCTATAACTACTAGGCCATGCGCCTTCATACACACACACACACACACACACATGCATGCATGCATACACGCACATACATACATACATACACACATACACACATACATATATATATATATATATATATATATATACATACATACATATAGATAGATAGATATAGTTTTTGTGGACCAAGCAGGATAAATAGAAAACTCAGTACAATGAGTAAATATTTATTTCATTTTTTTTTGTCGGTAGAAGGCAAATCGTTAGCCAGTCGGACAAAAAATGCCTAGCGGCATTTTTTCCGGCACATTACTTTCTGGCCTCTTCCGCCGAGGTCAACTTTACCTTCCTTCATTTCGGGGTCAATGAAATAAGTACCAGTCGAGTACCATGTGATCGGCTACCCGCGCCCCTAAAATTTCAGCTCTTGTATTTATAATAGAAAAAAATTTTTGATCGGCAAAATTTAGAAGAGTGAATCACGGGTCAAGAGCTCTGTGCATGGATGATCAAAGCATTTGACATGTGCTGCGCATGAAACTGTCGGCCCCTGAGTCGCTTCTGTAACTTCTGCCGATTATATATACAATTACGTGTGTGTGTGTTTTTGTCCAACCTGTGCCACCATGGAATACGAATGCTAAATGATAATCCTTTCTTCTGGAAGCACAAGACCTCAAATTTGGGGGAAGGGATTAAGTCGATTACATCGACCCCAGTGCGTAACTGGTATTTATTTAATCGACCTCGAAAGGATGAAAAGCAAAGTCGACTTCGGTGGAATTTGAACTAATTCAGACCGTAACGACAGGCAAAATACCGCTAAGCATTTTGCCCGGAGTGCTAACGATTCTGCCAGCTCGCCACCTTCAATCCTAAATGATAATCTTTTCTACTCTAGGCACAAGGCCTGAAATTTCCGGGGAGGCGGCCAGTCGGTTAGATCAACCCCAGTCCGCAAATAGGACTTAATTTATCGACCTCGAAAGGATGAAAGGCAAAGTCGTCCTTGGCTGAATTTGAACTCAGAACGTAGCGGCAAACGAAATACTTATTTCTTTACAACCCACAAGGGGCTTAACACAGAGAGGACAAACAAGGACAGACACACGGATTAAGTCGATTATATCGACCCCAGTGCGTAACTGGTACTTATTTAATCGACCCTGAAAGGATGAAAGGCAAAGTCGACCTCGGCGGAATTTGAACTCAGAACCTAATGCCGGACGAAATATGGCTACGCATTTCGCCCGGCGTGCTAACGTTTCTCCCAGCTCACCAGCCCGAATGCTAAATGATAATACAGAAGCAATGAAACTGTTTCTTAACGTATTTCTGTGCAAAGTACTTGTAGGCATAAGCACTCATAAGTACTAGGCAAATTCTTAAATGCAATGACGTCAATAGTTTATTTTATTTTATTTCTTTTCGTTTCGTTTTAAAATTTGAAGACTTCCTATACCTGCAATATAAATAAAGAACAACTCCTTCATAACTTCTGACTCACATTTAGAATCACAAAATTCTACCTTTATTAAAAGTTCACTGAATGGAATTAGTTATCGGCTGCGAAGAAGACCAAAGTTTCGTGCAGAAATCTTGTTGTTTAAAGTCCGAGTAAGGCTTGATCGAGCAATCCTTGTGATCAAAAGCCAGTCGTAACCAGCCATTGGTTTTTTATGTACCAAGGATTACATTATCGAATGTGTCCTTTACTATTTAAAACGATAAGATGTGGTTTATGGGAGATTTGGTTACCGTTTCTAGCAGATTAAATAACTCTATAGTGTCAGGCTTTGTGCAATGAAGGTTGGAGATTATTGGACACTTTGGTTTTACTAAGGGGAAGAAATTGACTCGAATTTTGTTTTCATTTTCTGGCACTGGTTAGCAAATTTATTTATAGGAGGACGGGACAGACTGCTGTGATGTTCATACATCGGTGAGTGGATGAGACAATTACAATTGCAAAAAAGTTTCTTGGTCACAGAAGCTATGTCAAAGCTATGTCACGTCCAGAACGAAAAGAAAACTGATTTCTCTTCACTTGGTACTGGACTAAATTGCATGACTCAAGTCACTGTTTACAATAGAAAAGAGATTGCTTTGCAGGTGAGGTGTGCAGGTTTGATTGAGTTGATAAATCAGTGTATCATTAGTTTAAGTGTCAACGTTGAAGAAATGAAAGATGCTGCTGAGCCAGGCTTGATTTTAAATTCAGAGATGTCTGGTTCCTTGCTTTATTTTAAAGCATTATTCAAATCAATCTCGATCATCTGTTTAGGTATACACGAAGACAGAGAAATAGGAAACAAAATATATCTGAACAAATTATGTTTGTTTTTATTGAAAGAAAAAAACTCAACAAATTTCATCGTCTTTCAATAACCGTCCTAATACCTGAAAATGGCTGAGTAACAAGGGAATTAATTCTTTGCACGGTCGCTTGACTCGCTTGATATTGCAACAAAGTCTTCTTTAAACCACACCCTACAGTATATAAAAAAGACATATCGGACAGTGTAGTCCCTGGCATACTGTGCCAAAATAGAAATAATAAAAACGGGATGGAGCAGTCACAGCTGGAATGCTTTTAATTAACAATCTGAAAAAATCTTTCAAATGAGGTTTATTATGTCTTGGCAAGGAGCAGCCATATTTGAGACATGCGAGTGATATTTTCTTATATCATTAAGTTATTTATTTTTCTTGAGCAGAGGATGTTTCATAACTTGACGATATTACAGTAACATCCTGTTTGTTTAACGACATTTCGTCTCTCTGACAAGTTCCTCTCATCTTCTTTCCCCATTTCCTTCTTCCAGCTGTTCCTCTCTCTCTCTTCTCCATCTGTTTTTACTCCATTCAAAACCATCTTCTTTTCCCCTCTGATCCCTGCTGTTATTGTATCTGTTTTAAAAGCAGCCACACTAACGGTCTTTTTGCTATGGTCGACTAAGAAACCTTTTAGATAACATTTATGTAAAATTACTTCTCCATTTAAAGCTCATTCTATGACGTAATGTGTTATATTTGGATTTTTAAAAACTGTTAATAAAGTTATAGAGATAGCGAAGAAGCCATTGCAATAATGTAGTAACTATAGGTTTAAAATAACCATAGTTTTAGCCATGTTGAACAACGCATGTGGGTTTCTAACGCCACCCCTGCTCATTCAAAATAAATCATTCTTGCTTGTAAGAGTTCAATAGTGCAAGCTAATGACTCTTCAAAATACTTGTTTTGAAAATAAAACTATATATTAATGATTTATTTAAAAACGAATGTGTTTGTGACAAAAAAAAAAAACCTGGAACAATGATGAAATGGAAGTGAGGTTGTGGGTATAGAGGTGAGAAGCTAAAATGTTGGAAGGCTGTTATCACATAACCAAATGATGGATTATGAAAGTAATGTCTTGGTATATTTTCTTGTTGATCTTTTGCCTGTTTAAACCATTTCATAAGCTAAACACCTATGCTTTTTTCAAACGTTTAGTTAGCTCTTCCACGGAGTTTCGGATCTGGATGTTAGGGGTGGAGGAAGGGTATCTTTTTTTCTTCAGAAATGTAAATAAACCCAATCTGTTTCTTATACGAGGGACATATTCATACAGCACGGAATGTTGTTTACGTCAATGGAGGTAATCGATTGGTTAAAATTGCTGAAATGCAAGAAATTAAAGACCAAATATCTTACAACTATAGAATTTTCTCAATAAAGCCAAGAGAAAATGATGTTTTATAAACACATTCTACCAGTATACGAAGTTAAAATTTTTTAGTTACCTAGAAATTATGTTACAAACTGCCGTTCAAACCGAAAAGATTCCGGGAGGACAAATAAACGCGGAAGGTGGTCGTGGAATGTGCTAGAAACAACAACCAAATCTCCCTTAAATCACTCATCGTCTGAAAATATTCGCGCTTTTTTTTTTGTTGCCGAAATGGCTTCTCCCTTTGTTGTGCCGAAACAATTGGCATCAGATATTGATGTATGGACACATGTAAAGGGTTAAGGAAACTTTAAAAAGAAAACAGTATTGGGTCTTTGGTGACAAGAGTCTCCTAAATCTTAATTTATTCGATAAATGAGACCCTTAAGTCTTTTAGTATCCTTCGTTCGCCATCCATTAATAGACGTGAACCAAATGTAATGCGTCAAAGTAATAAGGTCAAAGTCCCTTCAAGCTAATAATATTGTATAAAGTATTTTAATTCATTACTAAGAAGAGAAGCATTTGTCATTTACTAATTCAGTCATTGTCCGGAAGTACAAGCGAAAGAATAATAATATGTAGTCATTGACAAGTTTTTGTTTTTGAACTTCTCTTTCAAAAGGGAGGAGACATTATGCAAGCGAAGCAATTGTTTTCTCTCTGATGGGAAAGGTCACAGGTCGAGAAGAAAATGGAGATTATGGGAATACGGTTGTTCTTAATGCACGTCGATGGATTAAATTGTTTTTATCTTGCTTCAGTCATTGGACTGCGGCAATGCTGGGGCAACGCCTTGAAGGGTTTATTGAACGAATAATAAACCCCATTTTAAGTTCTTTTTGGTAAATTTTTTGTGTACAACCCGCACGATTTTCACTTAGAAAAAAAAACTCGGATTTTTTGCGTGTAAACAATTACCCCGACCTCCTAATATGCTGCGTATCCCTTATTTTGGTTCGGAAAAAAGGAGGGCGGGCGAGGGGGGACCCCTCCGTCCCAGAATCATTGGAATTTTTTTTTTCATTGAATGAATTCCTGTGACCTAACTAGACCTGAGATAAGCAGATTTGATCTTCGAGTGAGACGATCGTCAAAGAATAAAGAATGCGAGATAAGAACACAAATATATATTTTGTTTTGACAAAAACAGCTGAGTAAAGAATTTGTTTGTTTGGAATCTTCTATGAGTGGCCATCTTAAAAACAAACAATCAAGCCCCATCAATATGTACTCTGTCCATTGGACATGCTAACAAATAAGTGCTTGCCCATGCTGGAACTGGACAACCAATTATTTAGAATCTCTTAATGACTGATATTTACTGGCTGTGGTTAAGAAGTTTGTTTCTAAAACAGTTTAAGGTTCCTTCCCACGGCATGGACATTGTTGGCTTGTCTTCTGATTTAACAACGGGTTGACCAATTCCTTGTAAATAAAATTTGGTACATAGTAGATGAAGCACATGTTTTTATATGTATCTATGTATATATAGATATATTTGTTGGTGTGTTCTCTTAGTCCTGATCTGAGTGCATTAATTGTAAACAAAAATGTTACTTTTTTTATAATCATTTGAAAAAGCATGTCCAGTCATTGAACTGTTTATTATTTGAAGAATTAAGGGAAATATTTTCTGAAAAACAAGTGATGGTTGACAACAAGAGAAAAGTCTACCAGAGCCAGTTTTGTCTGGGCTCTGCGGGTGTTAAAGAAGACTGACGATGTAACTAATTGGTGGTGTAGATATGAATACGAAAGCATCAAATAATTCATTGGACATATATATTAAAACCATGTGAAAAGCAGGTGTGGACACGAAACACGTTTGAATTCCCTGCTTTGATTTACATTGTACCAGAAGCAACATGAATATTATTTTTTTTCTATTGTTTGTCATTTTTCCCAACATTAAAACATAATTAAGTTAGGTATGGGGAATATTTTACGTTGGGCTGACTGACATTACAGGAATAACTTGACTTTTAATAAATCCAGGATATCAAGATGCTTCATTAAATTCAGATTAAGAATATTAAGGTCAAGGTCAGCATAATAACAAGCAGAAATATGTGTGTGTGTGTGTGTGTGTGTAGGCACATGAGTAGCTGTGTGGTAAGAAGCTTGCTTCGTGACTATATAGCTCCTGGTTCAGTCCCACTGTGTGACACCTCAGGCCAACCAAAGCCTTGTGAGTGGATTCGGTAGACGGAAACTGAAAGAAGCCCATCATATGTATGTATGCATTTGTCTATGTTTGTCCCCCCCACCTTCGCTTGACACCGATGTTGGTGCGTTTACATCCCCATGACTTAACGGTTAGGCAAATGAGAACAATAAAATAAGTACTAGGCTTACAAATAAGTCCTGGGGGTTGATTTGTTTGACTAAAGGTGGTACTCCAGCATGGCCACAGTCAAATGTCTGAAACAAGTAAAAGAATATATTTTATCTTGTATCTTTTACTTGTTTCAGTCATTAGACTGCGGCCATGCTGGGGCACCACCTTGAACAATTTTAGTCTAATGAATTGACCTGAGCATGTCTTACTGTTTTGGTAAAGCGTGGTACTTATTCTATCAGTCTCTTTTACTGATCTGCTAAGTTACATGGATGTAAACACACCAACACTGGTTGTCAAGCAGCGGTGGAGGACAAACACACTCACAACCTATATGATGGGCTTCTTTCAGTTTCCATCTACCAAATCCACTCACAAGGCTTTGGTCAGCCTAAAGCTACAGCGGAAGACACTTGGTCAAGGTGCCACGCAGTGGGACTGAACCCAGAACCATGTGGTTGGGAAGCAAACTTCTTTGGGACATTGCTAGGGAGATAGTTTTCAAGGGTTTATTAGAAAGAATCAGTAAGATCATCACCACCATCATCATCACCACCACCGCCATTATCATCACCATCACCATCATCATCCACCATCATCATCATCACCACCACCACCATCATCATCACCACTACCATCATCACCATTTAATATCCATTTTCCATGCTGGCATGACTTTCCATTTGGGAATCTTATAAGTTATATTCTGAGTTCATGAATTGAGAGGTTGGCTCTTATTCTTCTCCCACCATGAATGTATCTGTAGCCAGGACACAATTTTCAAATGGCCCCTGTCCTCTTCCCTCTAAATAAACTAGTTCTGAGTGAGGTTGACTTGCAACTGTAACTTGCACCAGTCCTGTTGTTGTTGTTTAACCCAGATCTTGACCATTTTATCATTTCAAACATCTAAGTCTATATTTTCCAGTGTGACCTTCTTTTCTCAGATGGTGTAGTTTGAGGGAGATTTGGGTATTGTTTTTATCAGGTCAAGTACCTGTGTAGAAGCTCTCTTGTTGGTTCATTTTTATAGTATTACCTATTTCTTTACTACCCACAAGGGGCTAAACACAGAAGGGACAAACAAGGACAGACAAACGGATTAAGCCGATTATATCGACCCCAGTGCGTAACTGGTACTTATTTAATCGACCCCGAAAGGATGAAAGGCAAAGTTGACCTTGGCGGAATTTGAACTCAGAGTGTAACAGCAGACGAAATGTCGCTAGACATTTCGCCTGGCAAGCTAACATTTCTGCCAGCTCGCCACCTTACTTTTTATAGTATTACCACCGTATAATGGACTAGAGTTTTGTTAGCTTTCTGTCCTCTGAGAATTTCTTAGAGAAGATGGCCTCTCTGGCTAAACACAGAAGGGACAAACAAGGACAGACAAACGGATTAAGCCGATTATATCGACCCCAGTGCGTAACTGGTACTTATTTAATTGACCCCGAAATGATGAAAGGCAAAGTTGCCTTGGCGGAATTTGAACTCAGAGTGTAACAGCAGACGAAATGTCGCTAGACATTTCGCCTGGCAAGCTAAACATTTCTGCCAGCTCGCACACATTACTTTTATAGTATTACCACCGTATAATGGACTAGAGTTTTGTTAGCTTTCTGTCCTCTGAGAATTTCTTAGAGAAGATGGCCTCTCTGGAAGTGATATGCCCTAATAACACTGCATGACTATGAGGTCCTTTGTAGTAACGTGTATGACCTAAGTGTTTATAGCACTCCTGCTAAATTACATTATCATGTTGATAAAAGAGAAATCTAGAAATATTATCACGTGCTGGGTCTAGACTCCATGCTTGGCTTGTGGCTTGGGTAAGAAAAGTTTTTCCTGTCTCTGCTGATGATGTGTGAAGACTGAAAAGATGCAAACATCTGTAGAAATAATAAAAAAATGAAACGAGAAGGAGGAGGAGGAGGTGGTGGTAAGGACCAAGATCTTACCCTATTTTCAGGAAGTCATCTAAAACCTCTACTGAACCAACAATTAGAATATATGTGAACAAGCTATCCAGCACACATAGACATAGGCGTAAATGATTGCAAGCACTGGAAGCTTGTGATCAAGCAGTTCCGTCTCTCTCCCAATCTCTCATATATATATATATGTATGTGTGTATATATATATATATCATCATCATCATCATCATCATTTAGCGTCCGTTCTCCATGCTAGCATGGGTTGGACGGTTCAACTGGGGTCTGTGAAGCTGGAAGGCTTCATCATGCCCAGTCAGATCTGGCAGTGTTTCTACGGCTGGATGCCCTTCCTAACGCCAACCACTCCGTGAATATATATATATATATTAGAAGAAATGAGGTACTCAGAAATTCGGATGGTTTTATATTTACATATATTTATTTGTATATTACATGTTTTTATACATCATATAACATATATCATATATTAGTGCTTTCGTCCATGCTAGTGGAGTTTTCAAATTGAACTCCAAACCTTCTAATATATATATATATACGTGTGTGTGTGTATATATATATCCCCTATCATTGTACTCCACCTCCTCCCTCTCTCAATGATTCGGATGATCAGTCTGTAACATAGGGTGAAAGAGAAAATGAGTTGTTATTAGCATGCCAGGCAAAATGCTTAACAGTATTTCGTCTGCCGCTACATTCTGAGTTTAAATTCCTCCAAGGTCGACTTTGTCTTTCATCCTTTTGAGAACAAGAAATTAAGTACCAGTTGTGTGCTGGGGTCGATCTAATTGACTGGCCCCCTCCCTCAAAATTTCGGCCCTTGTGCCTAGATTAGAAAAGATTATTATTATTACTGAAAGCGGCAAGCTGGCAGAATCGTTAGCACACTAGACGAAATGCTTAGCAGTATTTTGCCCATTGCTACGTTCTGAGTTCAAATTCTGCTGAGGTCGACTTCGCCTTTCATCCTTTCGGGGTCGATAAATTAAGTACCAGTTTAACAGTGGGGTCGATATAATCGACTAGTCCCCCTTCCCCAAAGTGGCTGCCCTTGTGGCAAAATTTGAAACCATTGTTTATTATTATTATTATTATTACTGAAGGCGGCAAGCTGGCGGGATCATTAACATACTGAACGAAACACCTAGTGGTATTTCACCTGTCTTTACATTCTGATTCCACTGGGGTTGACATTCAAATTCCACTGAGGTTGACTTTACCTTACATTCTTTCAGGGTCGATGAGGGTCCAGTTGATTAGATCAACCCCAGTATGCAACTGGTACTTAATTTATCAACACCGAAAGGATGAAAGGCAAAGTCAACTTCGGTGGATTAAGTCCACCATATTGTTGAAGACTTGGTTTAGGGATTTTTTTTTTCATAGAATATCATTTATTAATTTTCATGAAGTGACGACAATTTAGTTTTGAATTATGAAACCATTGTAAGTGGAAAGTATGCACCATCTCGTGTGTGTGTACGCATGTGTGCATGTGTATAAAAGCCTAATACACTACAAGTGTACTTCTGTATTGGCTCAGTTTCACTTGTTTCAGTCGTTAGACTGCAGCCATACTTGAAGAATTTTAGTCAAACAAGTCAACTCCAGTGCTTGTTATTTAGTTTTTGGTAAAACCTGGTACTATCAGTCTCTTTTGCTGAACCTTTGTCACAGGGCTATATATACACCAACACTGGTTGTCAAGCAGTGGTGGGGAGCAAAAACAGGCACACACTCACACACATAGGTGTGTGTGAGTGTGTGTCTCCATATCCACATCCACACAATGGACTTTTGTTTCCATCAACTAAACCCACTCACAAGACTTTGGTCAGCCTGGAGCTATAGTAGAAGGCACTTGCTCAAGGTGTCACACAGTGGGACTGAACCTGGAACTATGTGGTCGGCAAGCAATTTTCTTACTACATAGCCACGCCTGTTAACAAAAAAGAAACGTTACCTATAAAAATTTATTTTAACCAAAATATTCATCTTAGATTTACTTAACATCATTAAATTGTAATTTTGGTTAAGGTGTTTCTACTCAGATGCTCAATCCGGAAGTAATAGCAGCTAAATCTCCCTTATCTCATACACTGGATAATGTAGTTTTGATGGGTACAATGTCCAAATAAACAGTTGGATATGGCTGGAACACTTTTGATCATCCACTCTGTTAGAGTTAATGTGCAGTTAAAAGTAACAACCATCACGGAATCTGCCAGTCTGCAATAGCTTAATGTACTTAGAGACATTTACCATTTATTATTATGAATACCATTATATTAAGGCGGCAAGCTGGCAGAAACGTTAGTACGCCAGGCGAAATACTTAGCGGTATTTCGTCTGCCGCTACATTGAGTTCAAATTCCACCGAGGTCGACTTTGCCTTTCTTCCTTTCGGGGTCGATTAAATAAGTACCAGTTATGCACTGGGGTTGATATAATCGACTTAATCCATTTGTCTGTCCTTGTTTGTCCCCTCTGTGTTTAGCCCCTTGTGGGTAGTAAAGAAATAGGTATTTCATCTGTCTTCAAGTTCTGAGTTCAAATTCCGCTGAGGTCGACTTTGCCTTTCATCCTTTCGGGGGTCAATAAATTAAATACCTGTGAAACACCTGGGGGTCAATGTAATTGACTAGTCCTCTCCTCCAAATTGGCTGCCCTTGTGGCAAAATTTGAAACCATTATGAATACCATTATAGTTATCAGTTTTATTTCATTGCTGAAGATTGAGTCATTGGATTCACTTGTGAGCCTTCTTATTATTGAAGCTTAAGCCTTATAGGAGAAAATCAGAATTTTTCTTTATTTCCTGAACACACACACACACGCACGCGCGCGCGGCAAAAAAGAGCTGTGCCTTCAGTTAACAACCTGCTCAATGTATTGTAAATTTTAAGTGAACCCTCTGTGAGTTTGTATAATGAAAGCTTTAGTTGTTTGGTCAAAGGAATCCATCTTGTCATTGAATAATTCTGAAAGTGACCAAATATTTCACGGACACTTTGTATTCTTACACTGTGCATGTCAAGGCTGACCTTTTGAAATTTAAGAAAAGTCCGTCACGCATGGTTTCCATGTATCCAGTTTCATGTACAAGACTTTCATTGACGCAAGGCTATTTTTGTTACATGCTTGCCCAGTGTACCATGCTGTTTTTATGAAATTTGAAGCCTCTTGATTACAAAGCCCAATTCTTGAACATTTGGCCATGTCTACACACACAAGCACACACACACACACACACACACACACACATGGCTACAAAAGCCAATACAATACTAGTTTCTTCCACGTTGTAGTTGTGTGCATTGCGATGCTGGTGGACTGTAGATAAGATATCACAAATAAATATATGCCAGTATTTGTTATTTGACTATCAACTTCTCAATTTTCTATCCATTTTTGTGATTTGTTTGTTTGTTTTTTTTATTGTCATATCAGATAATTTTGTTTTATTGAGCTAGAAAATAGTTTCATTATCTTCGAAGAGGAAATTACTTGGATGGATTTTGCTATCATCAGTTCTATACCACAAACACTGGAAATAAACACATACCCACGTACATCACCTCTCTCTCTCTCAATAAACTACTCTGTGCACCCATACTCTCCTTGTCTTGTTTTCAAGCTAATGAAAAACTGATACCCTCTTATCTGTCTGTCAGTTTGCCTGCTTAAATGTCCCTAGGTATGAAGCAATTACCTTCATTCCACAGGAATAAATGCACACAATACACATTCACTGTTGCTGTTTAATTGCAAGTCCGCCTTCATCAAAAAGACTTGTGGTTAAAACCATTCCACTTGTAACCATTCAGCTTCTTTTTTTCTTTTTCTCTCCAAAGGCTATGTGCCAGTGACATGTAAAAGGCACCTAGTATACTCTGTGGAGTGGTTGGCATTAGGAAGGGCATCCAGCTATAGAAACCAAGCCAAAACAGACTGGAGCCTAGTTCAGCTCTCCAACTTACTGGCCCTCATCAAACTGTCTCGCCCATGCTAGCATGGAAAATGGATGCTAAATGATGATGATGGGTACATTGTCAAATGTGTCCTTCCCTTTTTAAGATAGTAGGGTGTAATTTTAGGATGTTTTAACTGCTGTTTCTAGCAGATTAAGGAACCATGCGGACGTTCTCTTATCAGCTTGTACACAGTTTACAGTTGTTTTGACTCAAGTTTTCTATTAATTGGATCAAAGAAATATAAAAGAGAGAATCGAATGGTGACACACACACACACACCACACACACACACACACACACACACACACATGAGGGACATCTAGCTATGCCAAATGAAAACAGCGATTTTCTTTGTTGTATGCACCAGATGACAAAGGAGGCTTGATGATTTGAGACCTATGCAAACACAAGAAGAAAAAAAAGGGACATAAAATAAATGATACAAAACAAAACAAAAAAAAGAGCAAAAACTGTTTTAAGACATTTTTTTTCTTCATTTCTCACTGTTTATGGAACAGTAAGCAACAACAAGTCACCAAATTTTCTGTGTGGTTTTTTTTAAAAAAGAATTCTGACTCATCAACAAAGTTACTTTTTCAACAACCATGATGACATGCATAAATAAATGTCATTCACACACGGACACTTCAGTGGCAAACATACCTGTGTGTGTGTGTGTGTGTGTGTGTGTGCGTGTGTGCGTAAAATTACATTCACTCACAATCATTTGTCACAAGTCTATGGCTGTATACACTTTGTAACAACATTTACAACCCACACACACACATTTGTTCCAGCTAAATATGAAATCAAGTCAAGTATATGTCGTTTAATTACTTTCTATCTTCTGACTTGATGAAACACATTTTATATATTTATATATATATATATATATCTATATATATATCAATCATCATTGCCATCGGTTACCATCCACTTTCCATGCTGGCAGGGTTTACAGTTGACTAAGGACTGGCAAGCCAGAAAGCTATACCATGCTCCAATCGATCTGGCAAGGTGTATATATATATATATATATATATAATATATATATATATATATATAGACCACATTCAGTATGCAGAAAAGGAGTAGATAAAAATTTATATATGATCTGTGGGGGTCACAAAAGTGCACCACACCTCAGAGGTATAATGAATGAAGACTTCAGGGTAGGTGCACAAGAATAACTGTCGGAGCTCCAGTCAAATAAATTCTTTATACTGCGTAAAAGTACAGTTCTATATATAAGAGATGAGGAATTATTTACATTTGACAAATATTTGTCCTCATCTTGTTTGTTGTTAACACAATGTTTCAGCTGAGATACTCTCCAGCCTTCATCAGGTGTCTTGGGGAAATTTCCTCAGGAATGAGAACCCAGGTTCAATATTTCCCCAAGACACCTGATGAAGGCTGGAGAGTATATCAGCCGAAATGTGTTAACAACAAACAAGATGAGGACAAATATCTGTCAAATGTAAATAATATGAATGCTTAGAAGGCTCTGTAGAAGTAGTTGATAATTTCTGTTACCTAGGCAACCTAATAAGCAGCAGAGGTGGGTACTCTGAAAGCATAGTAGCCAGAATAAGAGTTAGGGTGGAAGAAGTTAAAGGAGAGTATTTCTTCAGACAAAGAGTAGATTGTATGAACTGCAATGCTGCATGGTAATGAGGTCTGGGCAGTGGAGGCTGGAAAAAAAAATGAAGCAAGTGTGGAATGGTGGATGTTGTGAAAGAGAAATCTTTACTGTGTTGGTGCAGACATATGATGTGTATGGACGATGACAAGTGAATTGACAGAGTGCCAGGAGATTCATAATGAAGGAACCCGGCGGAAGAAGATGTGGGCAGATGTTGAATCTCATGAAGGTGATAATAAAGAAACACAAATAGTATAACGACATGTCGGGAGAGATCTATCCAAAAGTACAAACAAAGAAAAACAGATGGTAAATGATGATGATGATGATGACGATGTGTGTACAAGCTGTGAAAACCATGTCGAACCAAACTATAGAACCTGATGTGGCCCCTGTTCTTGCCAACTCTTGTCAAACCATCCAACCATGGCAACATGGAAAACATGTTAAATGGTAATTGATGATGAGGGTGTATTCTATACACACACACACACACACACACACACACATACACAACACACACACATACACACACACACACACACGCACGCACACACATTCTAGCCTCGTAATTTTTATAAAAATCCTTCCGCAATTCTGTTTATCCATCCATCTTTAATTATACATAACGACTTCTCTGCTGCATATTTCACTGATATGTAAATATCTGCAAATGTAGATGTTGGCATTCTCAAACCTTGTGAAATATAAGAGCTATGAAATAATTGTATTTTTTTTTTCTTATATGACAAATCCTCAATTAACCAATTTTGGGTGTGGGTCAGTTAACAATGTATATTTCCTTCTTTTTTATGTTAACAGTAGAGTAAATAGATGATAATTAACAAAATTAAAGAACTCAACAGCTTTATACTTGTTTGAGAATTGTGTTTTGTTCATTCTAATTCTGTATCTCTTCTCTCTCTCTCTCCCCCTCTCCCCTCCTCTCTCTACTAAGTATTTAATAGGTACTGAAAATGTCCTGTAGTCCTTAATATTTTATTCTGCCACTCCCAAACACTTTAGCTTTGAGCCAGATCAAGTCAGCTCCTGGCTTTGGTTCCTCAAATGCCAAGTTTATTGGCTGTAATCATAAATCACAACCATAAAAGATAAGTGGAATGGTTCAACTGCAAAACAATTTTCGCTATTTGCTTGTCTCACCAGAAGCTGACCACCATTCCATGGTGCTTAAACTTAAGTAGTCTCAGAGCTATGAGTCATAAATGGCATCACTTAAAACTGCTTTCATGTGGTATATCTAGAGTAAGTCAGTTTAGTGGAACACTCCTGTCCCTACAAAATTATACACAAAGCAGGAGTCAAATTCATCATTACAAGGCGGCAGGCTGGCAGAAACGTTAGCACGCCGGGTGAAATGCGTAGCCGTATTTCATCTGCCGTTACGCTCCGAGTTCAAATTCTGCTGAGGTCAACTTTGCCTTTCATCCTTTCGGGGTCGATAAATTAAGTATCAGTTGCAGACTGGGGGCGATGTAATCGACTTAATCCGTTTGTCTCCTGTGTGTAGCCTCTTGTGGGTAGTAAAGAAATAGGAGTCGAATTCATCATTGCAAGCTACCGAAAAACTACTAAATTTTGCAGTGTTGTCACTATGGACATTGGAGAGTCATTCCTACTGGGTAGTAACTGTTTGACAGTTTAGTTTCATGGCCACATATACACTGCAGACCAAATACAAAATTATGGCCTCCTATATTAGTAAGAAGTAATGGGAGGGTGGGGTGGCAACGTTAGATCAGAGCTCATGGGTGTAAAAGAAAATGAAGAGATTGGCCCAACAAATTTAGTGTTTTTTTTTTCTTGTCTGAAACATTCAAGAAAGTGACCAACAACCACCAGTAATATTCTATTATTTCATCTAGTTTCAGCTCACGAGCTGTGGCCATTGAGTGAAATTTAGATGGGCATTCTTTCGATATGAGTCCCATTTACCTCACGTGTATTTGTTTACATTTGATGAAGAAGATCGTCACTTTCTGTAAAATTTCTATTTTTTTATATTTGTGGGGTTAGGGGTGGGGGGAAGGGTATCTTTTTTTCTTCAGAAATGTAAATAAACCCACGTGGGTTTATAAGTGACAGTTATGTTACTAGTAACGAACGATCGCCTTTAGATGTGTTAGAAACCCCTTACAAAAATTTAAATAATATTTCACTTATCATTTATTATTTATAAATTAAGATTTCTTAGATGGTGTATGGAAAGTTGAGTCAATAAGTGTGTTAGGACCCACTTTGCTATTATTAAGTTTTCATGCAGCAACCAACGTCCGAAGGTGTTTCCCCCCAACAATCCTTCTAAGCTTACATACTGTGGTAAGGTTTCAACTCATTGGAGGCAGAGATTAAATGAAGTTCCAGAAAAAACTAGTTCAGATCCCGTTTCTTTCTGCTCACTGCACTAAATCTGAACATTTTAAATGTTTCCATTCCCGACAAGCCAAGCGCCAACCAACATTGTCTTCCACTATTCACTCGGTCTCAAGCTAATTTTAGCTCAATTAAGTTGTTTTTTGTGGGGTTTGTTTTGGTTGTTTTTGTTGCTTTTTTCCACTTTCCTCGCAAGAGAATTCTTTTCAAGGTTTCTCTTGGGAACTCTGTTCCTTTTTCCAGATGTTTCCATACATCCAGCATTATTTGCTTCTCTTTTTTTATTTCTTTTCAAAACCTGAACTACATATTTCCATAATTTCTCCCCAATGGTATGAAACACTGCTTTTTATCACAAACATACTATTAATTTTACTCTTTAAATTCTAAGCTATTAACCTTTTTTCTATTTTCTTTCTTTCCAATTTATAAAAAATATTTTCTATTGTTTTAATTAGCTCAGTCTCTGGTCATCTTTCGTTATTTCATTTCTTAAATATATGACATTTTAGTAGATAGAGAGTTTGAAGACAGAATCTTGACCTCTAAGCCACTCTGTGAGTATAGCTTGCAGTCAGTTTTGGTGTGTGTATATAAATTCATTTCAAGAATGGGTTTAACAAAGGCAAACTGAAATCAGACTGAATGGAAAGAAGAGTCAATCTGAAAGATATGGTTGACTGCCTATAGAAAATTTAAATAAATTTTTCTATAATTCATCTTTGAAAATTTTAACATCCAATCTTTTCAATTTCTGCCATAGTTTTTAATTGTTCCCCCCTCTTTATACATAAAGTACTTTTTGAGTCAATTTGCTTTTAAATGTTACCAGTTCCAAATTTGGTTGAAATGCAAGAAAAGGGTGATGTAAAAGGATAGCACCCTTCTCACAGAGAACACCACCATTCCAGCAAATAACTATTAAGCTGAGAGTTTAGATGTTTGCTATGCACTCAATGCTGTTGTGACTAATGTTGACCAAAACCCTGCTGCAACCTGATACTCTGAATAAAATTTTTTGGTTATGAAATAGTTTAGTTTCTTCCCTGAACACCATCTACTGAAGAATACAAGCTGTTTCCCATTTCTAAGCACTGAGGCACTATTTTTAGTAGTGGTTATCGTTACCAATGCTAATCTCCTGTCTGATCTCCTATTTTCTGTTGAGTAGAGAGAACAGGCAGAATAATGCTCAATTGTCTAAGGAAATGAAATGGTGATTCTATCGTTGGTCTGTGAGAATATGTATATGAAGGAAGCATACTTGACTGATCCACAAGATTACAGAAGTTAAGAGTCAAAAACATTTCAGACTTACTGCAATTCTTTAATTGTAGACATTACATTTAGTAATTTGGTATTTTGATTCTACAATGTATATCATGAATGATGCTAGATTTTACCTTATTTTATTGTAATAAGTTGTCTGCTGTCCAAATTCTAAAAAATCTGAAGGTTCATGCCATTGCAGCTCACCAGGTAACTCTAATTTCGAGGCCTTACTGTTTGCAAAAGTTATATTGCAGCCCCAACACTGCCAGAGTTCCCACATTTTTTCTTTTACTGGATGCAGCATAACATTATTTTACCCATTATTCATTTTATAGAGCAAAAAAAACTGTTTGGTTTGTTTTATTCTTTTAATTGTTTTAGTCATTTGACTGTGGCCATGCTGGAGCACCTCCTTTAGTCAAGCAAATTGACTCCAGGACTTATTCTTTGTAAGCCTAGTATTTATTCTGTTGGCCTCTTTTACCGGACTGCTAAGTTACGGTTGTCAAGCGATGTTGGGGGGACAAACACACACACATATGCACACACACACATACATACATATATATACATATATACGACGGGATTCTTTCAGTTTCCGTCTACTAAATCCACTCACAAGGCTTTGGTGAGCCTGAGGCTATAGTAGAAGACACTTGGCCAAGGTGCCACGCAGTGGGACTGAACCTGGAACCATGTGGTTGGTAAGCAAGCTACTTACCACACAGCCACTCCTACGCCTGTGAAAGTTTACAAGTTGATTGTTGTATTTATTGAGAATGGTTGGTCCTCGTTACTCTGTAAGGCGCATAGTGTCGGTTTCTCTGGCATATATATTTATTGACAATATTTTACATAGATTTACAATTCAAAATAACCACCCTTTGCTTTCACCTTAGCTCTTAGTCTTTTCTCCACTGAAGTGCATGACATTTTTTTGCCATGTCTTTGTTCAAATTGCATCATGACATCTTGTGAGTGTCCCTTAGGTCTGAAACACTCGAGTATTGATATGCATGGTTTGCGCCCCTTGGAACTTTTACCACACATTAAGAGGAGTTTTTTTCTGAAAACATTCAACTATTTTATCATCTCACAATTCTTTATGCATAGCCCATTATTCGTTCATGTTCACATTTCGTTTCACACCACTTAATTATAAGGATAAATAAACGGAAAACGGAATGTTGGAAGCTTTGTACAGTATTTGCAACTATTTTTGCATATAAGAATGTTTCAGTTTATGTTTTAAAAATTGGAAAATATATTTGTGCCACACTTGATAATGTTACATCTGCTGCTGTCAAGTGTAGGGGAACCAATATGTCTGCCCACTGGAAGTACCATTTCATTAGACATTTCATTGCAATCATTTTTGCCTTTAAACTTGAGCATCTGGTAATGAACGAAGGTCTATAGTTATTGGTTCCAGGTTAGAAATTTTAGTATATATTTTGGCACTACCATAAATATGTTTAAAACATTTTAGCTTTTGCTGTTTTGTTACTAAATTTCAGCCTACCATTGTTCTTGAGAGGCTTTGAGGTTTTCCTTCAGCTTCTGAAGCTAAAAGAAAGAATAAGGACTATGTTTACATGATTCTTCAACCTTGGATAATTTAAAATTTATTACTGCATCTCATGTAAATACAAAGAGCTTGGGTTTCTGTAGTCTTGTTATACTCTGAGTCTCACCTGTTTTATTTATTCTGTTGTCAGAGGATTGGATCCATTATTTACATATCAATTATTGATCACCAAGTGATTGGTTCTGCTTCCAGATGAGACCCAGTGGGAGGCAACTTGGATTCTAGCTACACTTATTGGAGGAGTCAAACTCATGACTTGCAAACTAATTAAATAATTACTAATTTTATGATGTTACTCGTTGTTCCTATTTACAACTGGATCGGTTCGGTTATTTGAGAGCTAAGCACCTTCTGCAACAACAAAATGTACTGCTACTGGCGACTGAATATGAACCACTGATCTTTCATCTAGTTGTCCATTGCACTATCAATGGGGCAATCTACAATAATCTCAATTCGGGATTAAATAACCAAAGCATTCTGCTCCCTATTTACTTATAAAGTTATTGAGGTACAGCTCTCCGATTCCTTCACTAAGTACATCCCTGTCTTCTCATACTGAAGAACATATGCAGCCCTTCTGATAGTAAATTACTTTCTTTTGATCTCCTTATTTGTCTGTTCACGTTTTCCGTTCTGTGTATCCTGTAGTTCTTGAGAAGTAATATTTACCAGATCACCATCGCTTCTCAGTCCAAATAGGTTCTACCAAAAAATAGATTTGCTTTTTTGCACAAAACCACATCAATCTAATCACCAAACTAAACAACACCCTCTGGCATTTCGACCAATAATCTGCTACATTTCATTTGAATACAAATGTAAACAATTAGAAATTAAAAACCTGATATCTCACTTGAGGTTTCTGTTGCGAAAAGTTTATACGTGTTGTTTACGTAGAGGTGTGATTGAAGAGAATGGAATATAGAGACAGAAGAATATTGTGATGTGTGTAGAATTTCAACAATTGAGTAGGTTTTTGAAGTTATGACAAGGTGAAGTTAGCAGTCAGCAAGAATAAATAATGGCACCACATTCTGGAAATATGAGATGCCATACCGAAGCTGTTTGTTCTCTTGAGGAAGATTCAGATATCTAAGGAAAGAAGAAACGCTTTGCTGCCTGCGAGCTATAATTTCAGCTACAGGAATCTTTCGCTCAAACAAACCTACCATTTCAAAGAAATTGCTGTGATGAAAGCACCCCCCCCCCCACCATTTTATTCAAATTTATTCATTCGCCAAATTTGCTTTTCTGAAGAATTTTTTTCTAATGCGTTTTGTTTTTTCCAATTGTTTGTGTATCCCCCCCCTCTCTCTCTATATATATATATATGTACATATACTCTTGCTTTCTTTGCTCTTTTACTTGTTTCTTTCATTTGACTGCAGCCATGCTGGAGCACTGCCTTTGGTCGAGCAAATCGACCCCAGGACTTATTCTTTGTAAGCCTAGTACTTATTCTATCGGTCTCTTTTGCCGAACCGCTAAGTTACGGGGATGTAAACACACCAGCATCGGTTGTCAAGCAATGTTGGGGGGGATAAACACACACACACATATATATATATATATATATACGACAGACTTCTTTCAGTTTCCATCTACCAAATCCACTCACAAGGCTTTGGTCGGCCTGAGGCTATAGTAGAAGACACTTGCCCAAAGTGCCACACAGTGGGACTGAACCCGGAACCATGTGGTTGGGAAGCAGGCTACTTACCACACAGCCACTCCTGCACCTTATATGTATATATATATATAAGGTTAGTAGAGTTAGAGGTTAAAATAATCGTCTACGGGATAGAAGTATCCATTATACTACTGGTA
>NC_043004.1:7751386-7906386 GCF_006345805.1 Octopus sinensis
GTAGATATACATGTTGCTCTATAGATTGAAGAAAAAAAGATGAATATCTTTAACAGGTTTCCAATACTTATTAGAGTCTCATTAGGTGTTTACATCACTTGACCAATCTGAGAGAAATAAGCAGCTAATCTGTTTATTTCCACAACAAATCCAGTGGCTTCAGATGACTGGGTCTGCCAATTTGCATAATAAAAGTATTTAGAAATTCATTTAATTTCAGGGGCCTTCAACGGGGCACCCAGTCCACACAGTATCAAGGTATGATATATGTAAACCTACTATCTTGGTTTACATATAATTAAGTATTTAATTCTACTTACATAATTAAATCAGTTTTATGAACACTTGGGTTGGGGAATCCTTGAATGATGGTGCTTAGCTCAGGTTTACATGAAATACCATAAAAGAGAGGAAGTCAGTTTGCTGCAGCTGACCTGAACACGTTCCTAACAACCAGGTGGACAAAGCTTCCTTGAAACAACAAATTACCAGCCAGAAATTTGAGCAATTACTTCAATATTTTATCCATTCACCATCTCACTTGTACTTTCTCAATTAAGACATAATTAAAGTGTTAATTAATTTACCCGTGTCTTTAGTGATGGAAGTAGCAACATCAGTCATTTGTTTTATTTCTTCAATCACAGGATCAGTCACAACACTCACATCAGACGTTTGTTTCTTTCGCTTCAACTGCATCCATCTGAAAATACATCACAAGAAACACAAACCAGGTTACTCTTTTTGTGTTTTTTTCAATGGTGTCAGTCATTCAATTGTGGCCATGCTGGGGGCACTATCTTAAAGGGGTCTCTTTTTTGTTGTTGTTGCTGGTTATATGTTTGTATTAAGCCTGGTACTTTGTCTAATGCCTAATTTAGCAATTACATAAAAGAGAACATCCATAAAAAAAGGCTGAAATGGAACCAAAGGGTCTTTGGCATTTTGGTTTGATGCTCTGATTCTGGCATTCTTCATGGATGCTTTATCATTTGGGTCAGACAGAGTTTGTTGAGGTCGATATTTTATAGCTGGATGCTCCTCCTGTCACCAAGCCTCACCCGTTTCCATTTAAGATAATATTTCCCTCCATGGCCAGGCACGTTTTCATGGAAGATTTGTTGTTACACTGCTTGTGCGATGGTGATGCTCACTTTCAACAATCAACAGTCAAGACAAGGAGACACAAATACACTCATGCACAAGACAATGGGCTTCTTTTAGTTTCCATCTACCAAATCCACTTACAAGGCTTTGGTTAGCCTGGGGCCATAGCAGAAGTCACTTGCTCAAGGAGCCACACAGTGGGACTGAACCCAGCACCATGTGGTAGGGAGACGCAATCACACAGCCATACCTATACCTGTTTATACTGGTAAAGGTTTAAGCTGCCAATTCTGTACAAGACATTGTAGATCTTTAGCTGGGCTAAAAAGTCACATTCGATCACAGCACCAATAACAGTTAAAGCTTCATGCAATGGCCATACTCGATAACGAGGGGGCAGCCATCATATATATATATATATATATATGTACATATACAGCCATTCCTATGCCTGTTTATATATGTGTGTGTGTGTGAGTGTGTATGTACATACATATTGGCCTGCCTGCCTGCTTCCTGCCTTGCCAGTGGGATGGCAGCATTTAAGAGCTAAAACACTGCTAAACACATTGTGATCAGTGGGGTATAACAACATCCAACAGCCTGGTGAGGTTATGATTATATTATCAATCGCACATACTCAGTGTATGTTTGTTTCGTTTATACACAGAATCAGCTGCGGAATAGCATCCTGGAAAAGCTCTCTAAAACAATGTTGAGGGTTAAAGAAACAGACTTCATTCCATTTGCATAGAAGTCAGAGACCAGCAATTCAATTCCTTTCAAGATGATCTGGGTACATGGTAGCTGTACAATGGGATTGAACCTGAAACCACGTGGTTGTGAATGAACACTGAACCACAGCCCTATCTATGCCCCTTCACCAAAGGAAAACAGTTCTTATAGGTTTTCCTGAGTAGTCCCAATATTCATCAAGAAAATTATCATTTACATTTACTGTTCAGTCTACAGAGGAATGGCAGTAGGCATGGTTCTTGTAGAACCAAACTTATTTTTAAAAGTACATACATAGGCACAGGCATAGCTGAGTGGTTCAGAAGCTTGCTTTGTAACCATGTGCTTTCATGTTCAATCCCCCTAAACAGTACCTTGGGGCAACAAATGCCTTCTGAGTGAATTTGGTAGACAAAACTACATGGAAGCATATATATAATAATAATAATAATGAAATTATTGTATACAGTGCTCAGGTACAACACAACTTGTCAAAAGTGCATATAAAGCATATGCAGTAATGTACAAATGTCTGGGAAGTGAACAGTGTATGAGTCAGATACATGCTTGTGTGTGTATGGAGGGGAGAAGATCAGGTGTAGTATTGGCAAATCTCAGGAAGCATGGAAGTTTTGAAGGATGCAGTGCTCTGACGACTAACAACTGATGTCGGCAGTTTGTTCCATGCTTCAGCAACTCTTAGTGTGAAAAAATGGTTTCCGAAAGTCATGGGAGCTGTGCTGTTTTCTGACTTTGTAAACATGTCCACGGGTGTTAGACAGATGGAGTTTGAAAAGGTGCTCAGAGTTATTGTTTGTAAGATAGTTAATAATTTTATGGGTGTCTGCCAAGTCAGCTGCCAGACGTTGGAGTTTCAATATATATATATATATATATATATATATATATATATATATATATATATATATATATATGTATGTATGTATGTGTGTGTATGTATATATATATATATATATATATATGTATATATATATGTATATATATATGTATGTATATATATATGTATGTATATATATATGTATGTATATATACATGTATATATATATGTATGTATATATATATGTATGTATGTATGTATGTATGTATGAAAGAGTAAGTATCACACTTCAAACAAACAAACCCAAGTACTGGGTTTGATTTATTTGATTAAAAACCCTTCCAGGCAGTAATCCAAAAGACAATTAGGAAAACCAGAAATGTAATTGTAGCATAGGAAAAAGTAATATAAAATTGTTATTAGGTTAATATTTACCTTCTTAGATTCAAGTCTTAATTTTTGGAGTTTTGTTGCAACATCATATTGAATTTTGGAGTAGTTGCTTGTAGGAACCCCTAATTCAGCTCCCAATTTTAGGAAATTGTCAAAAGAACCTATTGAAAGAGAAAAAAAAAAAACACAAAAAAAGTTCAGAATAATTACCAACATGGTTCCGGGTTCAGTCCCACTGCATGGCACCTTGGGTATGTGTCTTCTACTAGAGCCTCAGGCCGACCAAAGCCTTGTGAGTGGATTTGGTAGACGGAGACTGAAAGAAGTCTGTCGTATGTGTATATATATATATATATATATATATATATACGTATGTGTGTATATGTTTGTGTGTTTGTCCCCCCAACATCGCTTGACAACTGATGCTAGTGCTTTTACGTCCCCGTAACTTAGCGGTTTGGCAAAAGAGACCGATAGAATAAGTACTAGGCTTACAAAGAATAAGTCCTGGGTTCGATTTGCTCAACTAAAGGCGGTGCTCCAGCATGGCTGCAGTCACATGACTGAAACAAGTCAAAGAGCCATATTACACATACCAACACACAAATATATTTGGGTTTGGCCTGTGTTTGTAGTGGATTGACTTTATACAAGCGACTGGAAGAGGGAACTTATGGGGTACAAGGCATAATGTAGAGGTGACAGCATGAAAGATGGCAGACGACATAAGGAGAGGGAGGGTTAGCAGCTACACCTGCATTTTCTGACAGTAAGCTACAGAACAATCTAAAGAAGGATACTGTCTTGGAATTCTTGGGAGATGAGGGAGGATGAGAATTTAAGTTGAGACAAACAAAGAGAAGGCAAGGGAAATACAATGACAAATATGGAATGAGGTTGTGACAAGGTAAGAATGGATGTGACCTGTAAATCTACCGGACCAAGACAAAATACATGCAGATAATGCAAACGCCATAGCACACAGGAACCAACATTGTTGAGATGCAGAAAAGGCCATACCAATGCAAAAGGCAACAATAATATAGAATACTACAAACTGAAAATGAAACAACAACAACAAAAAGGATGTTGAAATATGTGAAAGGCCTTTTGCTTTTGATTCTGAAAGTCTTCGTAAAGATCAAAGCAATCCCATTGACTCTAATTTAATTGTAAAGATTAGCTTTCCTTACCAGGGTTGAAAATAAAATCTTTGTGAATCTTTTCTGGTTCCAATTTCTTCTCTTCTGGTTTCTTCAATGAGACTGAAGATTCCATTTGATCTTTATCCTATAATAACAAGGTTTTCTTTATTAGCCACAAAAGGGGTTTACATTAAAAAGCAAAAACATTAAGGACAGCACAGGACAAAACACCGAGAGTGTGTGTGTGTGTGCGTGCATGTGCCCATGTGTGTTAGGATTTTGTGTGTAAACAGGTTTAACAAAATAAAAAAGTAATAATAAAATTTTAACAATGAATATCCCTCAAAAGGGAGGAGAGAGTTGAGGGCTGCTCATGGAAAAACCCTGGGTGCCATTCCTCAGTTCTTTATCTCTGGTTTAATAATAATAATAATAATAATAATAATCCTTTCTATTATAGGCAGAATCAGCAGCCCCCCAGATGAAATGTTTAGCAGCCAATTTGGCCCAAATTCTGCTGGGATTGGCTTTACCTTTTATCCTTTTAGGGTCAATGGAATAAAAACCAGTTGAGCATTGGAATTGATGTAATCAAATTATCCTTAAAATTTTTGGTCTTGTGCCAAAGTTTGAAACCATTATACAAGTGATGGAATATCAGGAATTCTATAATATCAGAATAACTGTCATGTCTGATGTTGTTCAAATTCCTCAATGTTCTAAATTTAAATTCTAAGCAACATCCAATTTGCCTTTCACCTTGGAAGGATTAATAAAATAAGCTCAAGATATTTATTGAAACTGATTATAACACCTTCTGCCTGCAATTAACCATTTCCTTATACAATTGTCTCTTACAAATTATTAACCAGGCACCAATAACAGAATCATTACTTTTTCAACATTCCTCAGAGGCAAAATCTTTCTTTACCTCAACTTTTCTCTGTGTTTTTTCCAAACTTTTCTTTTCTTCTTCCTCCTCCTTTTTCTTTCTTCGAATGCTTCTATTGGCAAAAAAAAAAAAAAAAAAAAAGAAAACCTTCAACATAACTTTAATACAGTTTCCATATTCAACAAATAGATTACATAACAAGTTTAACTGAATGGAACACACCATCGTCGTCATCATCGTTTAATGTCTGCTTTCCATGCTGGCATGGGTTGGACGGTTTGACTGAAGACTGGTGAGCCAGGAGGCCACACCAGGCTCCAATCTGATCTGGCAGAGTTTCTACAGCTGGATGCCCTTCCTAATGCCAACCACTCCAAGAGTGTAGTGGGTGCTTTTTATATTCCACCAGCACAGGAGCCAGCAAGGCGGGCCTGGCAATGATCACATTCGGACAGTGCTTTTTATGTGCTACCGGCACAGGGAGCCAGTTAGGATGGTGAGTGCTGGCATTGACCATGTTCAGATAGTGCTTTTTACGTTCCACTAGCACAGGGACCAGTCAGGCGGCACTGGCAACAACCCATGCATAAATAGTGCTTATTGCATGCTACCAGCACGGGGAACCAGTCAGGTGGCATTTCCATTTTTTATTTTGATTTGATTGAGATTGTGATTTTGATTTTTGATTTTACTTGACTCAATGGGTCTCTTCAAGCACAGTGTGTCACCCAATGATTCAAAGGTACCTTTTAAATGGGCTGGTTATGTGACACTGGTATAGGCTACAGCTGTGATCTCACTATACTTGTCAGGTCTTCTCAATCACAGCATATCTCCAAAGGTCTCGGTCTTTTGTCATTGCCTCTGTGAGGCCCAAAGTCTGATGGTCGTGCTTCACCACCTCATCTCGTGTCTTCCTGGGTCTCCCTCTTCTACTGTTAGAGAAGGACACTTCTTCACACAGCTCTCCTCATCCATATGCAACACATGACCATACCAGCGCAGTTGTCTCTCCTGCACACCACATCTTATATCCAACATTTCTCGCAGGGCACTTATACTCTGTTGTGAGTGCACACTGACATTACACATCCAGCGGATCATGCTAGCTTCATATCTTTCAAACCTACGCATCTCTTCAGCAATCATGTTTCACTGCTGTGTAGCATGGCAGTATGCACACATGCATCATACAGTCTACTTTTCGCTCTGAGTGAGAGGCCCTTTGTCACTAGTAGAGGTAGGAGCTTTCTGAACTTTGCCCAGGCTATTATTAATTTTTTTTGTTAATCCAGTTCAGTTATGAGTGTTTCTAGGAATTGGATCAGAGCAGGAATGGCAGTGTCATACAATATAACAATTAGAACTGTGAGGAATTTACTAGACACATATCCATTAATACCCCATTTCTTCATTTCTTTCCCTTATTCTAACTGCTTCAAACAATTCTTCAGAAGGAGTTTAAGACCTTTGTTGATGATTTCAATCAAATTCTGCTGAAAAACTTCAGAAGATCAAGACAGGACTGCGTGGGCAGAAAAAGAAACCCGAAGCATTCGGGAAGTGACTTTATGTCGTGTTTAGGAAGGGAATAGACAGGAAATCCATCTATTCAAACACTGAGCATATATAAAGGGTTATGTAGGGTCTGTAGTGGACTGACATGAAGAAAACAGCTAATGGTACGGACATCCAGAGTTTGAACGTGTTGGAATGCTTACAAGGATCTTTAGAAATGGTCGGTAAATTCAGTTACCTTGAGGATAATCACTACTAAAGATGAAGATAATGGTAAAGTCTGAATGTGAGGGAATAAAGTTCAGAGAACTGCAAAAGAGATTTTGGAATCTCTGTGTCCTGAGGTTGGTGCCTGTTTTCAGCATTCATTCCGCTGAGGTCGACTTTGCCTTTCATCCTTTCAGGGTCGATAAATTAAGTACCAGTTACGCACTGGGGTTGAGCTAATTGACTGGCCCCCTACCCCAAAATTTCGGACCTCGTCCCTTGAGTAGAAAAGAATAATAAAATTTCCACACGAGGAGGACACTGATCTATTATAAGAGACTTTTCTTACTAAGGCAACTAAACACGATAATTATCATCTAATTAAACATTTGCTAATTATACCAAACCAAACACTGCTTAGTGTAATACATTTTATCACTCTGTGGAACCTATTTACAGTGAGATGGATACTTTGCAAAGTTGAGTATCTGGATCATAAATACAGCCAAGTGTTATAGACAGAACATGACCGACTGACCATTAAATTGGCCAGTCTCGTTCTCTTCAGACAGTTTCTATTAATAAATATCATTTGCTATATTATTAACCCCATTTTTGCCTTTGTACTAAACACAAGGTTTTGACCAGTCTCTCAGAGTTCTTAGAACAGGTGCTTCATATACCTGCTTGTTGAAAGAGGTAACTAAAGAAGGAAGAGGGGAAGAAAAGACATTCAGTTGTAAAACATTAGCTCAAAAAGTCTCATTCAACCCATGCCAGTATGGAAAAACATCCAGTCCATGCCAATCTTAAGTCACCTTCAAATGTCTTCTCTCTAAATATATACGTTTACCTTCATTAATAATAAAAGCCCTGAGTTCAAACCCAGACCAGGACACCTGGAGATGAACAGACACTGGCTTGACAGAAATGTCATATAAAATGCAAAAGATGGTATTCATGGTTCAAAAAATTTCTAAACTGGTCAGCAAAAGGTTATGAAATCCTATTTGATTCTTTGCCCTCAATACAATCCCAATCACTTGGTTATAAACATTAATAATGGTAATCACACCAAGTTCTGAATCTCAGACTTTGACCGCTACTTTTTCTCCTCTGCAGTATTTAGAGCATTTCTTGTAACCATTAGCAGGATGAAGAATCACCAATGAAGTCTTTGTCCAAAGAGCGTTAAGAAAAAATGAAGATTATGAAGTCTAAACCATTCTAGTTTATTAAATGTAGCTGGAAATTGGAGGAAGAAAGTGAAATGAAATGATTCCACCAAGAATCAAACAAATGTTGCCAATATTTATTTTAAACCCAAGCCGTATGTTCAACGAACCACAAAATCTGAATGGATCATCATAATTTAATTAAGCAGAGTATCATTAAAAAATGTTTTTATGTTTTAGTGAAAAAAAAAACCTTTTCCAGGGCCACAAGATGAGTGGGAAAAAGGGAGGAGGTCATTGTCAGAGTAAAAGCCTGGTATAAAAGCTTGCAACAGAATGAACTCTGCTTGAGGTACCCAAGGGACAAAGGGGTGGAGGTTAAACCAGATGACTGGTTTAGTCCATCACTCACTGTCATCAGTCACTCTTTTTATTTGATTAAAAACATAATCAATGACTTACCGTTTGAGATTGTTTACATGAGAGTCTTTATAAACTTTGGATTCCGTTGATTGTTCATCTTCTCCAGAAGATGGTTGTTTCATCCTGAGATACTGAAATTCCAATGGAGTCGGGCTGCTTTTCTTCCCCTCTTCCTTCAGTTTCTGTAATTCGTTTTGCTGAAACTTTATAAAGTTTTTCTTTTTATTTTCAGTTTTCTCCAGAAGTTTCTGCTTAAAGCCAACAATGAGTTCAGGTGGTATGAGCTGATAAGACAAATGAGGGCTGAGCATCTCTGATTTGTCTTTGGGGATTTTTAGTAATGGCATCGGGGAAGGTTCTTCTGGTTCTTCCAGATCAGAAGAATCAATCAACAATTTAAAAGTTTGTTTCGGAAATTGCATCGTGTTGATATTAGTATTAGTAGCATTGTGGTAATTTACAAATTTACTGCTGCCAGAATTTGCCGATTTCTGGGAGGAAGAAACTTTATTGTTAATTTCCACAGCTTCTTGCCTAACTTGGGGAATACATAAATAAGGTTCTGGAATTTTAAAAATATTGGGTTGTTTCTTTGTAAGACAAAGCAAAGGCATTCTGACAGGGTTCTCTGGGTTTGATTGCTGCCCCTCCTGGTTGTTAACTGCAGTGGGTTCTGTTACTGAATTAAGTTGTGGCAATGACATCAAAGGTGGAGATTCCGAGACGACATTGTCGAGATTAAATAAACGGTAGTTCTGATGTGAACCTTTATTGGTCACACCACCCGTCATTGCATCAGTTACTCTCCTGTTATCATTAACAATCTGTTGGTGCTGGTAATTTTCTGAAGGATCAATTCTTTGATTGTAGTTCTTATTATTCAAAGGTTTTGAAATCAAAGTTGAAGAACTTTCTTTTGTAGTCTGAGATATTTCTTGAAGATTCTCCAATTCCTTTAAGACTCCTCTAATATTTCCAACTGAGCTTTTAGGATGTTTTAGGCTTCTTAGTCTGAAGGATGAGGTAGAATCTGGTGCTCTGATATCAACTTGTGTCTTTTTAGAAGATATTGTCACAGGTGGTCTTTGATTCTCAGACTCTGAATCGGAACTAAAACTATCCTCGGCCACACTGGAACCAGCTGGAATTTTATTAATGCTGTCTGCTCTCTGGTTTCTTTTGTTCTTTACCTTTTTATGAGGTAACAAGGCATCTATAACAGACTGGAATCGGTCGTTTTGAACCTAAAAAACAAAGAAAATACAAAAACTAAAACATTAAAAATAGCAAGGCATTAATAAACTGTAAACAGAGGGAGCTGGCATTGACCACGTTTGGATTGTGCTTTTACATGCCACTGGCATAGGAGCAAGTCAAGGCAGCAGTGCCATCAGCTATGTTCAGATGGTGCTTTTTATGTGCCACTGGAACAGAAGCCAGTTGGGGTGAGGGGCTGGCATCGACCACGTTTAGATGATGCTTTTTACATGTCACCGGCATGGGGAGCCAGACAGGTGGGCTAGCATCAGCTACAACTACAATTTCCATTTGATTGTGGGATGTTATGAGAATTATACATTATGATAATTATCATTATTTAACATCCATTTTCCATGCTGGCATGGGTTGGACAGTTTGAGCAGAGCTGGCAAGGCTGGAGAGCTGCACCAGGCTCTGATTGTCTGCTTTTGTATGGGTTCTACAGTTGGTTGCCCTTCCTAATGCCAACCATTTTGCAAAGTGGACTGGTTGCTTTTTTTAAGTGGCACCATCACCAACAGGGTCACCAGGTACCTTGCAAGACAACAATCCTTTAATTGGGAGTGAGAAGTAGGACTGAAGGCGGGTGGGGGTGCCAGTTGAGAGATTAAAAGTATAAAGGGGTCAGAGATAGGTGTCTTACTATAAAGTAGACACTTGGGAACCTCAGTCGGAGAAGAAAGGAGAGTGAGTTAGGGAGTAAGATAAGGAGAGTGACAGAGAGAGAGAGAGACGATGGTGAAGAAGGAGGCTGATGGAGGCAGTAGGAGGAGGAGCAAAGATAATGGGAAATGGAAGTGGTTTGGGGCGGAGGAAGAAAGGTAAGTGAGAGAAAACCGGGGAGACGTAGTGTGTGCTGATTCTGGTTTCAGGTGATAGTGGGAGTGAGAGGTGAGAGAGAATGAAGGTGGGGAAAATGATAGGAACTGAGATGTTGCTCAATGACTTCTTCCCAAGATGCAACCCTGTAGTATTGCCTTCCTGCTATATTTCCCTTACATACCTCAACTTAACTCAATATCAAACTGAGTACCAACTACCTCAAAATCATTCGTACTTCCCTCCTCCTTTGATTAACTAATAATAATAATAATTATTATTTTAAATTTTGGTGCAAAGCCATCAATTTTTGTGGGAGAAAGTTAGTTAATTACATCAGCCACAGTACTTGATGGTACTTATTTTTTAACCCCCAAAAATAAAAGGCACAAGTCCGAGGTTTATTCCTGTACTTATTTCAGTAATTTTGACAGCGGCCATGCTGGAGCACCACTTTTAGTCGAACAATTAGACCTCAGGACTTATTCTTTGTAAGCCTAGTACTTATTCTATCAGTCTCTTTTGCTGAACCACTAAGTTACGGGGACGTAAACACACCAACATCAATTGTCAAGTGACGATAGGGGTGACAAACAAAGACACATAAATACACACACACACACACATATACGACAGGCTTCTTTCAGTTTCTGTTTACCAAATCTACTCACAAGGCTTTGGTCAGCCTAAGGCTATAGTAGAAGACACTTGACCAAGGTGCCACGCAGTGGGACTGAACCCTGAACTATGTGAATAAAACGAAAACAAATTCTATTCTTTAAATGCAGTTCTATTGTTGAGAATTAGATGGTTGCAAAATAAACTAAATCTATTGTTGTTGTTGTTATTAATTTTCAGAAGCCTGGTGCAGGCTTCTGCCTGGCTGGCTCTTGTGAAACCATTCCACCCATGCCAGCATGGAAAGTGGACGTTAAATGATGATGATGATGATAAGAAGAAGAAGCTGATTGACTTAGTTCTGGTTAAAAAAGTGATGAAATTGTTATTGCACGTCAGACTCTTTCACTAGTTTTAGTCATTGGTGATGGCCATGCTGGGACTCCATACTCTAAGCTCAGCTCCTGTCAATCCCACCAATCCATGAAAACAGGGTTGTGACGAGATTTTCCAAGAATGTTATACAAATTTGACATCATCATCATCATTTAACGTCTGCTTTCCATGCTAGCATGGGTTGGACGATTTGACTGAGGACTGGTGAACCTGATGGCTGCACCAGGCACCAGTCTGATCTGGCAGTGTTTCTACAGCTGGATGCCCTTCCTAATGCCAACCACTCCGAGTGTAGTGGATGCTTTTACATGCCACCGGCACGAGGGCCAGTCTAGCCGTACTGGCAATGGACATGCTCGAAATGGTGTTTTTTTTCATGCCACCTGCACAGAAGTGCCAGATATTACAAATGGAATACATTAAATCCAAAATCATATTTGGTTTTTACATACTTTTTATGGATTGAATGCATTTGTAGATTTTTGAAGGAGTTGAGGAGAGCAAGAGAGTACAGGATGTATTTCTTTAACGGCACCAACTGGAATGGTAGCTTTTTCTTTCTGATGTTATAGAATAATGAATTTCATTGCTTCAGTTTAACCTATTTAGAGAACAATGCTGCTTTCAAAATTTAATGAGTGCTTCTTAAAAATAAAGAAACTAGGCAATGTGTTTGTCTATGATGTGTACTCGATAGCCATATGAATCTCAACAAGAGTCCAGAAGCTGGCTACCCGCATGGTTCTTGGTCTCAAGCATTTGTCTTATCAAGAAAGGCTGAAGACGCTCGACCTTTATTCTCTAGAAAAACGACGATGCCGTGGTGATCTCATTCTTGCTCACAACATCATAAGCAGAAAGTGTAACCTCTCGAAAGAGCTGTTTTTCACTCTTGCTCCAGAATGTCGGCTGCGGGGTCACTCCGAAAAGCTCTATCTGCGACGATTTCATCTCAATCGAAGGAGAGGGGCTTTCTCCATCTGGGTTGCGGATCCGTGGAATAAGCTGCCGGACGAGATAGTGAAGATGCTGAAGACCACTCGGTTCAAAGTCTCCCTTGACCACAAATGGCCTGAACTCTTTGCATGAACACCACCCTGTACATAACTCCATGTCCCCCTACATGACCTTGCTTTTTGCTTTTTGAGCCAAAAAATTAACTTAACTTAATTAGAGAAGGGGTTTAAAGGGAGAAAATAAACGACTTGCTTACATCGATCAGCTTTTGGATTTCCAGTTGGATAACATCCATCACATCCTGTTTTACATTTTGCTGAACTTCAGAAATTATACTTTCTTTGTTGAGTTCTTGTCTTTTAGATTTGGTTTGGTTACCTAAAGAAGAATGTGTTTCTGATAAAACATTATTTTTGGTCTTAGATGCTGTTGATTGTGAAGTCTGAAGAGGTTTCTGGTTTGGAGAAATTTCTACATCATCCAAACTGTCTGTCGTAAATGATGATGTAACAGAAACACTCAGAGGATCACTATGGCTTCTGGAAAATAAAACGAAACTTCATTTAATAAAATGTTTTGAATTTTCAATCTGCTGTTCCTCAACCCTTTCATTACTGTATCTATTTTGAGAAGCTTTATGTTTCTTTCAATTTCTTTAAATATAATAGAGAATTTAGTAAAATAACTTGGTTATCATTAAGCTAGCGTTAGGAATATAAATTGTGACTAAGGTTTGGTGGAAGATTTTAATTAAAAACTTATGAAAACAAGACATTTGTACTGAGAGCCAGAGCTGGTTTCAGCCGGGTTGGTAACGACAGGGTTAAGGGAAACTGCAGAAACTGGTGAAAAATAAACAGAATATGATTTGATATTGAAGATATTAAGCATATGAATATTAGAACGGTGAGCTTAAGAGTGATGAAATTAGTCTCAATAATAGAAAAGTGAAACTCCATTTTCATTTCTACATTATTATACATATGTGGCAAATAATAAATGAAATGGCTTTGCCTCTATGCTACACGGCCGGGTTTGAACTCTTAATCTTGCAATCAGTGGATTAGTAGAACCAGGAGTGCATCAGAAAAAAACTTCTTGCAATGTAAGTTCAAATCTTTCTGAAGACAATTTTATCTTTTATTCTTTCTGAGACTGATAAACTAAGAAACCACCCAAATATTGGAGTTGATTTAATCAAGTTTATCTCCCCCACCCCAACACCCCCAGTCCCCACTTCCACCAGCCTGACTGTAGTATTGCATCCATCATAATTTTAATGTCCACTTTCTCAGGCTTGCATGAGTCAGACAGAGTTTATTGAGGCTAATTTTTCTATGGTTGGATGTCTTTCCTGTTGCCAACCTTGACCTATTTCTGCACAAAGGTAATATTTCCTCATGGCTAGACATGTTTTCTTCACAGAAGATTGGAAATGAATGACATTGCTTGTCTGACAGGAACTCTCATTGTCAAGACAAGAATACAAACACACATGCACACAAATACAGAGGATGTTTAGGCCAAATCTGGTGGCTTCCATAAAGGCAAAAGACAACACAATATCCCACCCAACAAAAAAAGTATTTTTAAAAAATCAAAAAATATCAATTCGATTATGGCTGGGAGAGGAGTTTACTCAAAGTAGCTGCTCTTAGTTTCCACCACAGCCTCAAGACAGCTTTGGAACCTAAAATGCATTCCTCACCATGTCTCGTGGAAGATTTTTGAACACTTCCTTCAACTTGGCCATCAGCTCAGCCTTGGTCTTGCAGGCAGAGTGGTTGGTATCCTTCTGAACTGTACCCACACAAATTTAGCCTGAACACCTTATGTATTATAGGCTTCCTTCAGTTTCCATCTATGGAATCCACTCAAGGTTTTGGTTAGCCCAAGGCTATACTAGAAGGCATTTGCCCAAGGTGGGACTGTATCTGTGTCAGGAATGAATTATTCCTGTTTCTTGAAGCCATTTCTCTCCTGTCTCATATGCCAGATGTCCAAATTAATGGGGAACCAGAGAACCAGTTGAGAAACCAGAGTCTCATATCCTGTTATCAGCACATTAGTGTGACCATGGCTGTAGCACTTGATTCTCCATGATTGGAATCACCTGGATTCAAGTAGGTGCCCCAGGATGGTAGAGATCCCTGCTGTAGGCAGTCACTCTACTGCAAAACTGTCAAGTGATAAGTTGAGTCTTGAAATGCTGAATTCAAGTCTGTTCATTAAGAAAGTTAATTGTTTCTACAGGAGATGATTTATCTTTCAACCAGATTTGATGACTGGCACCCATGCCAGTAGAGTGCTAACAGCTCCATCCGAGCAGGATCACTGCCAGAGCAGCTGTCTGGCTTCCATGCCGGTGGCATGTAAAAAGCACCATTTGAGTGTGATCGTTACCAGTGTCGCCTTACAGGCACTTGTGTCGGTGGCACGTGAACAAAACATTTGAGCAAGGTTGTTGCCAGTGCCGCTGGACTGACTCCTGTGCATGTGGAATGTAAAAAACACCATTTGAGCATGGCCATTGCCAGTACTGCCTGACTGGCCCTCATGCTGCTGGCACGTAAAAGCACACACTACACTCTCGGAGTGGTTAGCGTTAGAAAAGTCATCCAGTTGTAGAAACTCTGCCAGATCAGATTTGAGCCTGGTGCAGCCATCTGGTTCGCCAGTCCTCAGTTAAATCATCCAACCCATGCTAGCATGGAAAGCGGACGTATGATGATGATGAATATTCAATTCTACAAAAATCAAAAATAAGTAGAATATGGAGGTCTGAGAAAGGAAAAAAATATTTCCTTCTGAAGAGCAGAGAATTAGATTCAAACAGATGGTAGATAAATCTATGGAAGGATAAATACAGATAAATTTTCCAGGAAGATTAACTTATTTTACAAAATTTCTGCAAATTTGAGTAAATTAATAAGGCACCTGCAGTTGGTGTTAGGAAGGGCATCCCGCTGTAGAGACCAAGCGAAATCAGACTGGAGCTTGGTGCCGCTCTCTGGCTTATCAGTCCTAGCCAAACCATGCCAGCATGGAAAACAAATGATGATGATGATGTAAATAGGTTGAGAAAAAAAGATATTCATTTATGCTTGATGGAAAACAAACCATCATAAAGATAAGATGCTTCCACTTAAAAATATGGATATAACTGGTTTCCTTTGCCTCAGGCTTTTATATACCAATTTTTGTGTTAAGAAAATGGTGTAGTCTCAAAGTCTAAGGAAACAAGCAGGATTCAAAGTTATGAATCCAAGTGCCAGACATGCCAGGACCTAATCTACTTCAGATGGTTGCTTAATTTACAACATTGGGTGTAAGACTTTGAAATAATTAAAAAAACTTAGACAAGAATTGACTCACTCTTGGGTCTGTTGAGTCTCAGAAACTGCTGAGACATTGCTGAGTTCTGTGGCAAAACTCCCTTCATTGATACTGAAAAAATATGCAAATAAAATTATGTATAACAAAACAAAAGTTTACACATCAGCATCATTTTATATGCAATCATAAAAAAGAAAATCTTGAATTAAATAGTTTTACATTAGTTTAGAATTGACTGAAGATATTTATATTGAAACCACCAACATTTCGTAGAACTTACATTAAATTTCTTCAAGCAAAACCATAAAGTAAAAACAAAACCAAGTATTTTGCTAAGATAATGAGGGCTAATAAGAGGTAAAGGTGGGGAGTAGAATAGATTTCTGCTGGAGCACCATTCAAGCATGAGTCGATGCCAGGGCTGCCTGACTGGCTCCCCATATCGGTGGCACATAAAAAACACCATCCGAACATGGCTGATGCCAGTTCCCAACAACTGGCTCCTGTGCCGGTGACACATAAAAAGCACCATCAAAATGTGGTTGATGCCAGTGCCGCCTGACTGGCTCCCATGCCAGTGGCACGTAAAAAGCACCCACTACACTCTTGAAGTAGTTAGTGTTAGGAAGGGCAGTCAGCCATAGAGACCTAGCTAAATTAGATTGGAGCCTGGTGCAGCCTCCTGGGTTGCCAGTCCCCAGTCAAACCGCCCAACCCATGCCAGCATGAAAACCGGATGCTAAACAATGATGATGATGATGAATGGGATAATGATTAAATTTTCAGGTATTAAACATAGTAGTTTACTCAGTGGTTATGAGTCAGTCAACCAGTGTGTACCCTGGTTCAAATTCAAGTGGAATGAGCCGGTGACATCACAATTAGGGGATTAACTAAAGAGAGCCAGATTTAATAAAGAGAGCCAGTGAGGTGGCACTGGCAACGACTATGCTTGAATGGTGCTTTTTATGTGCCACTAGCATGAGACCAGTCAGACGGCACAGGCACCGACCACATTCGTATGGAGCATTTTATGTGCCACTGGCACGGATGCCAGTCTGCTGGGACTGACATTGCCACGCTCAAATGGTGCTTTTTATGTACCAGTCAAACGTCGCTGGCATCAGCCACAACAATGATTTCACTTGACTCAACAGGTCTTCTCAAGCACAGTATATTGCCCAATGATTGAAGGACACTCTTAAAGGGGCTGATTATGCGACACTGGCATAGGTCACGGTTACGGTCTCATTTGGCTCGCTGAGTCTTCTTAAGCACAGCATATCTCTAAAGGTCTCAGTCACTTGTCATTGCCTCTGTGAGGCCCAACGTTTGAAGGTCGTGCTTCACCACCTCATTCCAGGTCTTCCTGGGTCTACCTCTTCCACAAGTTCCCTGTACTGCTAGGGTGTGACACTTTTTCACACAGCTGTCCTCATCCATATGCAACACATGATCATACCAGTGCAGTCATCTCTCTTGAACACCACATCTGATGCTTCTTATGTCCAAGGTGCTTACAATTTGTTGTATATGCACACTAACATTACACACATCCAGCGGAGTATACTACCTTCATTTCTTGCAAGCTTACACATGTTTTCAGCAGTCACGGCCCATGTTTCACTACAGTGTAGTAGGGCTGTTCATACACATGTATCATACAGTCTACCTTTCAGTCTGAGCAAGAGCCCCTTTGTTACCAGCAGAGGTAGCAGCTCTTTGAACCCAGGCTATTCTTACTCTAATAGCTATGACTAGATAACGGAAACTATCAACTACTTCTAGTTTTTCTCCCTGGAATGTGATGGAAGCTGTTTTCTGCATATTTTCAGTGTTTATTGCCCCTGTGCATTGCCACACACAAACATTATCTTCCCAGTTAGCCATTCTTTGATATTGCTGCACCTCTTATGTGTCCATAGCTTACATCAGGTACATCTTATGGAGTTTCTACCTACACCTTTTCTACAGATCGAGCTAGGCTATCCACCTGTAGGGATTTGTGGTTTGTCTGCCTTCCTACTTATTAAGACTTTGGTTTTTGCTAGATTGACTCTAAGGCCCTTCAATTCTAGACCTTGCTTCCACACCCTAAATTTCTTCTCTAATTCTGATAGTGATTCAGCTATTAGAGCAAGGTCATCAACATATAGGAGATACCAGGGGCATCTCATCTTGAATTCCTCTGTTATTGCCTGGAAGACTATGATGAATAAGAGGGGCTTGAGCACTGATCCTTGGTGAATTTCTACTTGTACCCTGAAATCTTCACTATACTCGTTGCTGAGCCTCACTTTACTGACAGCATCCCTGTACCTGACATGTACAGCTCTCACTAACCACTCATATATCCCTAGTTTCTAGATTGTCCACAAGATAAGGGATCAGGGGACCCTGTCAAAAGCTTTCTCCATGTCAACAAAAGCCAAGTACAGGGGTTTATCTTTGGTTAGGTATTTCTCCTGCAGCTATCTTACCAGAAATATTGACATCAGTGGTGCTTCTCCCTGGCACAAACCCAAATTGCATCTTGTCTAAACTAACTCTCTCCCTAATTAGTTGGGCTATGACCCTCTTTATGACTTTTATCACCTGATCTAACAATTTGACACCTCTGAAATTATTTGTATCTAGGGCGTCACCTTTACCTTTGTAGCAGTTGACTATGGTGCTGCTACACCAGTCATTGGGTGTGACTGCTTCATGTATCACCTGATTGACTATACAGGTGACTAGACAATAGCCGACACTGCCAGATATTTTAAGCATCTCTGCAGTGATTCCTGATGGGCCAGGGGCTTTCCTTGTCTTCACACCTTTAATTGCTTTATCTACCAAGGTACTGTCAATTTGAATAGCTGGTCCCTCTGTTGGGTTGACATTTGGCAGGCTCTCTTTCTCCCATTCATTCTCTTCCTTTAGCAACCTTTCATAGTGGCGTCTCCAGGTCTTTCTCCTAGCAGCCTCATTTAACGCAAGTGAGCCGTCATCCATGCAGACACATTTCTCTCCTATGACATCTTGATTCTCTGTCACACACTGTCTTGCAACACAAAACACCTCAAGTCTTTGGCCCTCGCGATGCAGAACACTGGGAAAATATTTTCTTATCTGCCTCCCCTCTTGCTAAGTAAACCTATCTCTCCTAGCTTCTCTTCTGGCAATCTGACACAGTTCCCTGCTACCACTGTTCTTCCAGTCCTTCCATGCTTGTTTCTTTTCTCTAATGGCCCTGTCAACTACATTGTTCCACCACCATGTTACCTTAGACCAAGATGGGACTTTGCACCATCCCCAGATCTGGTCAGAAGCCCTCAACAGGTTGTCCCATAGGAACCTCCAGTTGTTTTCCACATTATGTGATGCTATGTCCTCCTTTTTTTCATCAAAAGCTTCAAGTAACACGTCTCTAAATCTCTGTCCATTCACAGGAAATTTGTAAACACTACTAAATTTACTGCAACTTGATTAAGTTTTCAATTCACCAGGGCTAATTATAATGTTTGGACTAGTTACTAGCATCTAAAGTGTTTTGCAGTAAACAGATCTTCCCATACTTTAAACTCTTCTCCTAACAAGCTGCTCCCTTGGGTTTCACAACCTTGCAAGCTGCATGGCGACCTTACTAGTGTCAGTGGCATGAAAAAAAGCATTCAGCACATACTGTAAAGTGACTGCCATTAGTAAGGGCATCCAGCCATTGAAACCCTGGAGTACAAGGCCGTGTTTGAGCCCAGTGAAGTCAGTTAAACCATCCAACCCATGCCAGCTTGGAACATGGACATTAAATGACGACGATGATGATGATGTTTGGTAATCACAGCTGCAAACACAAAGTTACTAATTAAGTCAGTAAGGGAATCTTCACATGGTCACTTAACCTGCAAAAAATAGCAGCCAAATCTCTCTCTCTCTCTCTCTCTAGCTTAATCAGGAGGAAGGACTCACAACCAGCTGTTTTAAAAGGATAAGCATACATGTTGGATAATTAGTTTTACATACACAATCATGTCTAAAACACAACAGGATAGCCATCTTTGATCAGAGCCAATCAAAGACTAATTAACAACAACAACAACAACAACAACCAATTTACTCACGTGTGGAGAACGTATTCGTACGCTTGATTCACTTCTTCACGTTCTTCTTGTTCTTCCTCTTCCAGGTTTTTAAATTTGAGAGGTTTCATCGTTTCCAAAGGATTCCATACCACTTTCTGTTTTTGTTTTTTCTTTTTTTTATTAGTTTTGCTGCCAATTTTATTTGATGTCAAAGACTGAGTTTCCTGTTCATTTCTGGCTTCAATTCCATTCTCTGAACTTCTCAACCATTTTCTAAATTCTTCTTTGTCAAATGAAAGAGCTGGAGGAAGCGAAGGCTCTTTGTCTTTTGACAGAGATGAAGAATCACTCTTTTTCTTTCTTTTCTTCTTTTCTAAGTGACTTCTGGAACTCTGAAAAGTCAGTTTCTTGGAGGTTTCTTTTAGACTGGAAGCAAACTGGACTGAATGGTTATCTGTAGTTGTATTAGTTAAAGGATAATACTTCTGTTCCAAAAGCCACAAAGCAAGAACCAACAACTGAGGCTGGACAATGGCATGCATGGCAGAATCTCCATCTTTTTGTTCCTCTTCAAGTTGAGAAATGAGAATATGGTTCTTTTTAGCCCACATAATCAGCCAATCAACCAACTGGTTCAGTTTCAAATACTGAGAACCAAAATCAATATCAAATGACCACAGAATATTTTGTTTGTCTGAAATACTATCCAAAGATTTTGATCTGTTACTCCGTGGCATCGTCGTTTCTCTACATCTGTCCTGCCTCCTTTTAGCTTGGCTCCACAACTGTCTTTTCTCAACTGCAGTCATTTGACTAACAGGACTTGTAGCAGAGTAGTGACATGAGGCATCGGCTGAATGACTCCGATTAAAAAGACCTTTGGTTTTTTTAGGAGTTTGTTGATTAACTGAACCAAAACTTGGATCCAATATATTACTGGAATCTTGGAAATTGGTCGCTTCTTTGCATGGCTTTGATAAAATAAGCAGACTCTGTTTAGGATGTCGACCTGTCATTGTTCGAAATGGCATGGATTCCATTTGCATGGCAACAATTTCTTCCGTGAATACATCAAGCAATGGGGAGAATGACTTTGATTGTGATCTCTCTTCTTCCAGAAGTTTTGAAAAGGAAATGTCATAAAACATATCCAAGAATTTACCATATGATTCACATGTTTCAAATGGGAAAGAACCAACATTAATACTATGTTCTGTGGCGGTTTTGGAATCAAACATAAACTCACAGTAATTTCCAAAGTAGTTCTTTTTTTTATCCATAGTCTTCTCCACAGAACTGCAATATTCTTGGAAGTATACTGACAAAGACTTCTCAGATGAAGAACTTCTTCTGATAATGCCACTTTTTTGCTTAATACTTTGGACCTTGATAACTGGAAATGTTTGCCATCGTTTCAACAAAATTTCCAGTTTTTCTTGAACTTCAGAATCAAGCTGTTCCACATCGTGACAGAAAGTTGCCAGGATTTGAGCTGTATAAACTGAAGGTTCCAATTCTGATAAAACTGAGAGAAGAACTTTGTAAGACCATTCTTCATCAGCTAAATAATGGCTGAATGGGATGAAATGAACATTCCAGGTAAGACAAACTTCACACAAAGCACACCATTCTTCATCTTTTAATGTAGATGGTTTCTTAAAAAGTAAATAAAATGAATACAGAAAATTATATTTAATGCTTAGCAAACAAAACAGAGTTTTTTTTATTTCTAAAAAATAAATTAGGGAAAAAAGTAATTTTAATATGTTTAAAGGGAGATTAGCAAGTGTATTCTAGTTTTAGAGAAGGTAGATTCTGTTCCTGCAAGTTGTAAGAGGCAACTAAAAGGGTTGGCAACACAAAAGGGCATCCAAGAACACAGGCATCCTAGAAGACAGACCCAGTGAAACCAGTTGACCGATGCCGGAATGGAAAAGTGGACATAAAATGGTGTTGAAGGACAGGGATGCTTAACCCTTTTGCATTTAAACCAGCCCTATTTGGCCCAAATAGTCTTCCAGTTTTATGTTCAAACTGAACAGATCTGGTCTCTCACACCTATCCTACAATGTCGTTCTAAAAATAAACTATCACATCATCAAAATCTCAAAGTAACAGGTTAACACGAGATTAACTCAAAACAATTTGAATAAATAAACATTACATTTAAAAGTAATCTGAATGCAAAGTGGGGTCAAAGGGTGAAACTGGGGGGGAGGTATTAAATGTACCGTGGACTGACCAATAGAAGACAGGAAAAAAAGATGGCGGTGCAAGAAAAAGTGGTCTCAGTTTACTTTGCAGCTCTGTGGTTATGTGACACTTTGGATAAATGTCTTCTGCTCTAAGATTTCACTTGACCAAGCTCATTATTATTGTTTAGGAGACTTTATCCCTTGCCTGGTGCCTTTAATAGGGGTAATGTCTTCATTCCCTAAACCAGTGGAGGCTAAAGTCATTGCTGTCCGAGGCTGAAACTCTGTACACATCCATGTAGGCGTGGTTAAGTGACCACAGATCGTTTTGGAACCATGTAGCTTTGTATTCCATTCCTTTCTAAATATCCGGAAGCTAATACAGGATGGGGATTATACATGGATAAACCAAAAATAGAATTTCAATGCCCGACACTTGGATTGAAATCGCTGCACAAGGGAGGAAACTCTACACTCACTGCTTACTTGAGTAAAAATCTGGTTTAATGAAAAGTACATTTTACTCTTTTACTCTTTTACTTGTTTCAGTCATTTGACTGCGGCCATGCTGGAGCACCGCCTTTAATCGAGCAACTCGACCCCGGGACTTATTCTTTTGTAAGCCCAGTACTTATTCTATCGGTCTCTTTTGCCGAACCGCTAAGTGACGGGGACGTAAACACACCAGCATCGGTTGTCAAGCAATGCTAGGGGGACAAACACAGATACACAAACACACACACACATACATATATACGACGGGCTTCTTTCAGTTTCCATTAACCAAATCCACTCACAAGGCTTTGGTCGGCCCGAGGCTATAGTAGAAGACACTTGCCCAAGATGCCACGCAGTGGGACTGAACCTGGAACCATGTGGTTGGTAAGTAAGCTACTTACCACACAGCCACTCCTGCGCCTGTAAACAATTTGCAAAATTGTAACCAATTTGAAATTTAGTCAGTAAATGTAAAAATTACATATTAATTCGCTAAATGACATGAAACACCGACCAAATTATACCTTTCTGATGATGATTTGTGCCAATTATTATACCTCTAAAATTACTTATCAGTAATTGTGCTTGAGGAGACCTATTGAGTCAGGTACATCAACATCAAAATAAATATCAAATGGAAATTGTAGTTGTGATACCTGTGTTGGTGGCACATAAAAAGCACCATCCGAACGTGGCCGATACCAGCACTGCCATGACCGGCTTTCGTGCCGGTGGCACATAAAACGCATCAACTGATCATGGCTGTTACCAGCCTCGCCTGGCACCTGTGCCGGTGGCACTTAAAAAGCATCCACTACACTCATGGAGTGGTTGGCGTTAGGAAGGGCATCAAGCTGTAGAAACATTGCCAGATCAGACTGGAGCCTGGTGCAGCCTTCTGACTTCCCAGACCCCGGCTGAACCGTCCAGCCCATGCTAGCATGGAAAACGGACGTTAAATGATGATGATGATGATGATATTTCTAGTCTTCAGTCAAAAAATTCAGTGTCAGGCACTCATTTGTGATTTGATATCAAACCAACTGAGACATAATATGGATACGTATATTGAAATTCTACACTCTGCAGATTTCATTAATGTTGAAGTTGATTAAATCATCCATAATGTGTGTCAAATATTTATCAGCCTTGGAGGCGATTGGCAAAGTTGGCCATCTTAGAGTTTTTACTCAGAATATATCATCGTCACATTACGTTTCTTTTTTTCCTCATTTTGGCACAGCATTTGTTGCAGGCTCTTTGTCATTTCCATTGGGAAATCTAAGACCTGTAATGAGACTTCAGCACTTCTTTGATCATTTATGCAGGCTCCTTCCACTTTGGTCGCCTGAGACTTCTTCAATACCTCACGTCATCTTTCACAGGCATCACATGTCCATAACGGTTCAGCAGTCTTCTCTCTTGTACTCTACAACTAATTTATCTGATGTTCTTTTTCCCCTCTTACCTCATCCCTGCTCAGTTCTCCATACACACTTACATTACACAATCTTTCTTTTTTCCTTGCGCCCTTTTCAAGCCTAGCCAGGCTCATGGGCCCGGTTTCCTGGTTTCTATGGCGTATGTGTTCCCCCCAGCTGGACGGGACACCAGTCCATCGCAGCATTACTCAAGAAACAGGAAGAAAGAGTGAGAGAAAGTTGGGGCGAAAGAGTACAGCAGGGATCGCCACTACCCCTGCTGGAGCCTCGTGGAGCTTTAGGTGTTTTCGTTCAATAAACACACACAACGCCCAATTTATTTATTTACACAGAAAAACTAAATAGTCAGACAACTCTGGGGAGATTTGAACTTAGATTTGAAGAGAGCCAAATTTAAAATATTTCTGTGAGGCATTTAGTTTAGCAATCTACCAGTGACGATAATGAAATTAGTAAAAGATAGGAACACTTACAATGCGCTGCCTTTCTATGTAAGATCTTCGCAATCTGTTATGCAATGACAGCTGGTCACGGACATGTAGGAACCAGGTGAGTCCACAAAAGTTCCGAAACGAAGAGAATATTGGTAAAAATTTGGTATTAGTTGTAAATGATTGAAGATTAGATTTCACACTTCCCAGATGCAAAAGTATATCTGGAAATTCCATAATTGGACCATCAAATTCTTTCTATATAAAATGAAAATGGAAAAAATAGAGAGAATATGGTTAAAAAATTTCCAGCACTTTCTACAATGGATACGTTTTTTTTTTATAATTAAAAGTCATTCTAAGACAATCACATCATCAAAATCTCAAAGTAACATGTTAACACAAGATTGACTGGCTCCTGTGCCGATGGCACTCAAAAGGCACTGTTTGAGCATGGTTGTTGCCAGTGCCACATAAAAAGCACCCATTACACTCTCTGAGTGGTTGGCATTAGGAAGGGCATCAAGCTGTAGAAACCTTACCAGATCAGATTGGAGCCTGGTGCAGCCTCCTGGCTTGCCAGTCCTCAGTCAAACCGTCCAACCCATGCCAGCATGGAAAGCAGATGTTAAACAATGATGATGATGATGATAATAATCTTCTGTCACCAATACTTTTTGGGTAAAATTTCGGTGAAAATTTTCGAAAAGTCTTTGGGGAAATTTTCGGCAAAAATTTTTGAGTAAAATTTTCGGTGAAAATATTCGGTAAATTTCCGAAAAATTTTTGGGGAGAATTTTCAGTGGAACTCTTCGAAAAGTTTTGGGGGAAAATTAACGGCAAAAAGTTTTGGGTAAAATTTCGGTGAAAATTTTCAAAAAATCTTTGGAGAAAATTAACGGCAAAAAGTTTTGGGTAAAATTTTCGAAAAATTTTTGGTGAAAATTTTCGGTAAATTTTCGAAAAATTTTTGGGGAGAATTTTCGGCAAAAATTTTCAAAATATTTTTGGGAAAATTTTTGGTGAAAATTTTGGAAAAATTTTTGGGTAAAATTTTTGGGGAAAATTTTCGAAAACCCATATAACGAATATGCTCCATATGCTGAAGTCTATAAAAGTCGATATCGTCATAGTTGTTAAGTGTAAGGCAGAATCTGGTGTATCGGGGATGGTGAGGCATCTTGACTGTAATATTAAACCAGAATTCACTCTATACACAGAAAAAAGCAGCAAGAGCTACATAAAAATCTATTTTTAGCCATAACATCTATTTTTAGCTTGGGTAAAATTTTCCACAAATTTTTGGGTAAAATTTTCGTAAAATTTTTGTGGAAAATTTTCGTAAAAGTTTTGGGTAAAATTTCGGTGAAAATTTTCGAAAAATCTTTGAGGAAAATTTTCGGCAAAAATTTTTGGCTAAAATTTTCGGTGAAAATTTTCGGTAAATTTTCGAAAAATTTTTGGGAAAAATTTTTGGGTAGAATTTTCGGTGAAAATTTTGGAAAAATTTTTGGGTAAAATTTTCGGTGAAAATTTTCGAAAACCCATATAACGAATATGCTCCATATGCTGAAGTCTATAAAAGTCGATATCGTCATAAGTTGTTAAGTGTAAAGCAGAATCTGGTGTATCGGGTATGGTGAGGCATCTTGACTGTAATATTAAACCAGAATTCACTCTATACACAGAAAGCAGCAGCAAGAGCTACATAAAAATCTATTTTTAGCCATAACATCTATTTTTAGCTCGGATAAAATTTTTCGAAAAATTTTTTGGTACAATTTTCAGTGGAACTCTTCGAAAAGTTTTTGTGGAAAATTTTCGTAAAAGTTTTGGGTAAAATTTCGGTGAAAATTTTCGAAAAATCTTTGGGGAAAATTTTCGGCAAAAATTTTTGGCTAAAATTTTCGGTAAATTTTCGAAAAATTTTTAGGAAAAATTTTTGGGAAAAATTTTCGGTAAATTTTCGAAAAATTTTTGGGTAGAATTTTCGGTGAAAATTTTGGGTAAAATTATTCGAAAAATCACAAGGCCAGCAGTGCCAAAATCACAAAGTATAGAAGGCCAGCGGTGCCAAAATCAAAAAGTATGGAAAGCCAGCGGTGCCAAAATCAAAAAGTATAGAAAGCCAGCGGTGCCAAAATCAAAAAGTATGGAAAGCCAGCTGTGCCAAAATCAAAAAGTATGGAAGGCCAGCGGTGCCAAAATTAAAAAGTATGGAAGGCCAGCGGTGCCAAAATCAAAAAGTATGGAAGGCCAGCGGTGCCAAAATCACAAAGTATGGAAGGCCATAATTTGTGATTTTGGCAGCGCTAAAATTTTTAGGTAAAATTTTTTGGTGCAATTTTCAGTGGAACTCTTCGAAAAGGTTTTGCGGAAAATTTTCGTAAAATTTTTAGGTAAAATTTCTGTGAAAATTTTCGAAAAATCTTTGGGGAAAATTTTTGGGGAAAGTTTTCTATGAAAATTCTCGAAAAGTTTTTGGTGAAAATATTTGGTGAAAATTTTCGAAAAATTTTTGGGTAAAATTTTCGGTGAAAACTTTCAAAAGATTTTTGGGTAAAATTTTCGAAAAATTTTTGGGGAAAATTTTCGCTAAAATTTTCAGTGAAAACTGGAAAATTTTCCGTGAAAATTTTCGAAAAGTTTTTGGAGAAAACTTTTGGTGAAAATTTTCGGAAAATTATTTGGTAAAATTTTCAGTGAAACTCTTCCAAAAATTTCTGCGGAAAATTTTCGAAAAATTTTTGGGGAAAATTTTCGTAAAATTTTTGGTTAAAATTTTCGAAAAATCTTTAGGGAAAATTTTCGAAAAATTTTTTGGTACAATTTTCAGTGGAACTCTTCGAAAAGTTTTTGGAGAAAATTTTCGTAAAATTTTTAGGTAAAATTTCTGTGAAAATTTTCGAAAAATCTTTGGGGAAAATTTTCGGCAAAAATTTTTGGTGAAAATTTTCGAAAAATTTTTGGAGAGAAGTTTCGGCAAAAATTTTCAAAAAATTTTTGGGAAAATTTTCGGTGAAAATTTTGGAAAAATTTTTGGGTAAAATTTTCGGGGAAAATTTTCGAAAACCCATATGCTGAAGTCTATATCGTTATAGTTGTTAAGTGTAAAGCAGAATCTGGTGTATCGGGGATGGTGAGGCATCTTGACTGTAATATTAAACCAGAATTCACTCTATACACAGAAAGCAGCAGCAAGAGCTACATAAAAATCTATTTTTAGCCATAACATCTATTTTTATTTCGGGTAAAATTTTCGAAAAATTTTTGGTACAATTTTCGAAAACTTTTTGCGTAAAATTTTCGAAAAATTTTTGAAAAATTTTTGGGTAAAATTTTCGGTGAAAACTTTCGAAAAATTTTCACCAAATATTTTCACCAAAAACTTTTAGAAAATTTTCATGGAAAACTTTCCCCAAAAATTTTTGGAAAATTTTCGCCGAAAATTTTCCCCAAAACTTTTCCCAAAAATTTCACCAAAAATTTTCAAAAAATTTCACCGAAAATTTTCCACAAAAATTTTTCGAAAATTTTAAACAAAAATGTTTAGAAAATTTTCGCTGATAATTTTCCCCGAAAATTTTCCCAAAAATTTTTCCAAAATTTTCATCGAAATTGGTACAATTTTCAGTGTCATTACCTGAAGCGTTCTCATGTCAAAGTAATTAAGAAATATAAAAATAATTTATAGGGTTAAATGACAGGTAACTAAACTTACTCCAAATTTATTTGCAGATCTCTTGGAGACTGTCATCAGTTGCTGAATATACCATTGTGCCAATGGCAGAGACAATTTGGCTCCTTGAAGAACAATCAGTATAAGACGTATCAAAACTGAAGTCTTATGTCTCAGTTCCTTCTCTTGGATTAAAGCAGCAGACTTTATTGCTGAATCATTCTAGGAAATAAATGAAAACACAAAAAACAATACAAAAAATGCCACTATGAAAGAAGAAACGGTAAATGTGTACGTTTATAAAATCATGCCAAATATGGTAAAAAAGCTTAACTATTTTTGATGGAATGTGAGGAAAGAATGAAATTCTTTAACATAATTCCAACTCTCAAGATGTTGTATCTGACCGAAAAATTGACAGAAAAGAACCAAAAGAAATAATTTCTTCTTGACATTAATTTATTCAATTCCGGATCAGTGTCAAGTACGAACATTAAAATAATGAGGATATCAACAATAATAAATTCATGTTTTTTTTAACACGGAATGTTTCCAATAAATCCTTTATGATGTAACTGCTTGGTTATGATCATGGCTCTCATTTGAACTCATCCTCATCCTTTTAGGTTTGTTTTGTATGAATGGAACAGGTCATCACAGTCCACACCAGTCCTTAATCAGAGCTATTCCCTCTCTCTTTCAGGTTTTCTAGTTTTAGCTTGGTTTCTACAGATGGATTAGGATTAGTGTTAGTCCACTATCACTGTCAATGATGACCAAAGACGTGACCTGGCAGAAGAGGACAGGGAATGGCTGGTCAGTCCAGTGCACGCTCAAAAGCCTCTGCCATGGGTCAGGCCTTGCACAGTTTGCATTTGCTTTGTGCCCCTGCAGCTATTGTTGTACAGATGGATGGATACCCTAACCCTAACACCAACAACTTTGCAGCATACACTGGGTTAACTTTGCTGAGATACTAACTCTAAAGAGGCCAAGTCCTCAGCAAAACAACACCAAAGAGGCCTTTCATTGCTACATTGCTGCCACTTATTTGCCAACCATTTTGCAGAATGCTGTGACCAATTTAAAACATAAAAGAATAAGCATAATACATGTATAAAAAGGAAGTTATTATTTTTGTAGTAATGGTAGTATGAATTATTTCCAGTTTATATTCGGACTTAGGGTTTTCATGAATTATTCTTCCTTTGTCTTTCATAGTTACTCATAAATATTCTTTTATCACTGTTTATTATATGGAATGTTGGCTATTTTTGCTTTAATTTCGGATTTAGAATTCTTATAAAGTATTCTCTTCTTTTTTTTTTGCCTCTTCATCATTTTAATCGTCTATTTTATAAAATGGGAATATTTAAAATTTTCCATTTGCATGCACACACACACACACACACACACACACACACACATTTAATTGAATAACGATGATAAAATAATAATTGTTTAATGTATTGTATTATACTTGAAATAATATTTTCTATAAATGTACTATGTTTATTGTTCTTTTGTTTTACATTGGTCACAGCATTCTGCAAAATGGTTGGCAAATAAGTGGCAGCAATGTAAGGCCCCTTTGAAAGGCCCCTTTGGTGTTGTTTTGCTGAGGACTTGACTTCTTTAGAGTTAGTATCTCAGCAAAGTTAACCCAGTGTATGCTGTAAAGTCACACAGGAATTCACTAGTGCCAGTCATCATCATCATCGTTTGACGTCCATTTTCCATGCCAGCATGGGTTGGACGATTTGACTGAGGATTGGCGAACCAGATGGCTGCACCAGGCTCCAATCTTTATCTGGCAGAGTTTCTACAGCTTCCTAACGCCAACCACTCCGAGAGTGTAGTGGGTGCTATTATGTGCCACCAGCACGAGGGCCAGTTTGGCGGTACTGGCAACGGCCACGCTCGAAAATGGTGTTTTTTACGTGCCACCTGCACAGAAGTCAGTCCAGCAGCACTGGCAACGACCTCGCTTGAATGAAAAAAAAGCACCCCCTAGATTCTATAAAGTGGTTGGCTTCAGGAAGAGTATCCAGCCATGGAAACCATGCCAAAGCTGGTACTGAAGCTTGATGCAGTTCTCTGGCCCTTCAGATTCTGTCCGTCCATGCTAGAACGGAAGATAGACATTAAATGATGATGTACTGAATGCATTTTATCATGGCACCAATAAGTATATCATTAGTGAACAAAAAGATCTTTTGTAAAACCAAAATAATATCCTTTCACATAATCAATTTCTTTAATGTATGTCACCATCATCATTTAACGTCCATTGTCCATACTGGCATGGATTGGACAGTTTGACTGGGCTGGCATGCTGGAAGGCTGCGCCAGGATCCAGTCTGATTTGGCATCGTTTTCTATGGCTGTATAATATAATAAGGATCAAATATTTTATTGCGACAGACACGTAAAAGCACCCACTACACTCTCGGAGTAGTTGGCATTAGGAAGAGCATCCAGCTGTAGAAACTCTGCCAGATCAAGACTGGAGCCTGGTGCAGCCTTCTGGCTTGTCAATCCTCAGTCAAACTGTCCAACCCATGCCAGCATGGAAAGCGGACATTAAACGACGATGATGATGACGAAAAGAATAATAAATAAAATTTGAGTAACTAAAAATTACTTACCAAATCAGAAGGCTGCCATAAATAAAATGGAGGTGCAGGTAGATGGAAATCACTTGGAACACTGGCAGAGAAATTGCTCACCATATTTTGAAGAGATTCAACTAGAACAGGGAAAAGCCAAGTGACCAAGTCAACACCACAGACTATCCCGGTGGTCAATATACTATCAATGGCTGCGGTCAGCTGAATTTGATGATGGTCATCCTTCACTTCAAATACATCTTTCAAAGAGACAGACAATGATATGGAGGCATTAAATGTGATACACATAAATGCATTCCAGTTAAGGATGACATAGAAACATCACAATAAATTCAATAAAATAAGGAAACAAGTGGACAGTCACCTCCTGCCACTCACATATGAGAGCCAATGGCTGAACGGTCAAAATATTGGAACACTGATAATATCATTGTGAGTACAGAGCTTACTACAACTACCATAACAACATGTAAAACGGCCATCATCAGCATCGTCATCATTTAATGCCTGTCTTCCATGCTGGCATGGATTGGACAGTTTGATAGGAGCTGCACCAGTTTCCAGTTGTGCGTTTTGGCATGGTTTCTATGGCTGGATGCCCTTCCTAATGCCAGCTGCTTTACAGACTGTACCAGGTGCTTTTTTTACATGGCACCAACACCAGTGGGGTCATCAATTAACTCGCAAGACAAAGACCCCCCCTGGCTGAGAGAGGGAGTAGAACCGAAAGAGGTGGCTTTGTGCTGGTTGAGAGGTTAAGGTATAATGGAGGGATTCAGTGACTAATGCTGTGGTCAGAAAAGTGATGGAGGGGGATGGGTGTGGGGAAGAGACATGCCATGAACAAACTCGGTGTAGAGAAACAGACATAAATGATATGCTTTTAGGACCTTCAATTGTCCTGATATGGATGGGTCTTCTCAAACAAAGCAAATTACCAATCATCTTAACCCTTTGGCATCTCCTTCATGAGACTCAACATCCATAGGTCAATCTCACCTACTTTTTCAACTAAACCTATTTCAATCAACTAAAGCTACTTTTTAAAATGTGACCACTACCCTAGTGGTCATCAGATCACATTTTAAATCATTGTAACGTCATAACAACAACAACAACAGGGCAAGCCACAGTGTAACACAGATGAATCTGTGTATGATTACCTTTATATTCGTTACAAGTGGAAGACATTGTATTTGGATGTGTAGGTAACAAAACAGACAGTTTCCTCTTCAAGATTTCAGATGGATGAAGATCTTCTGGAAGGCTGAGTTCCAAAGAATCTCTAAAAAAAGAGAAAATTATAATAAAGAAACGGTACATAGAAATTATTTCAATGTTTAGGAAAGAAACCAAACTATTATATTCACTTTTTGGTTCTGACAGCAAGAAGGGAAGGAGGAAATAACCAGCATTGACAGAGTTTGGGTCAAAGAGTTATCATCATCATCAGCGTGTAACGTCCGCTTTCCATGCTAGCATGGGTTGGACGATTGACTGTGGGCTGGCGAACCAGATGGCTGCACCAGGCTCCAATCTTGATCTGGCAGAGTTTTTACAGCTGGATGCCTTCCTAACGCCAACCACTCTGAGAGTGTAGTGTGTGCTTTTACGTGCCACTGGCACAGGGCCAGTCAGGCGGTACTGGCAATGACCTCGCTCGAATCCTTTACACATGTCACCGGCACAGGTGTCAGTAAGGCGATACTGGTAACGATTACACTCGAATGGTGTCTTTTACGTGCCACCGGCACGGAGGCCAGATACCTGCTCTGGCAATGATCACGCTTGGATGGTGCTCTTAATACTCTACTAGCACGGGGTTCAAGTGCCAGTTCTGTTGGTATTTATTGCAATGAGGAATTCTGAAAATAGGTGGAGTTGATAGACAAGACCGTAACTAGGTGGTTCTTGTGTCAGACAGGAGTGAAAGGTTTACCAAAGCTAAGAGCAACAAAACTACATGTCTCAAAGTTCTGAAGAGTCAAACAAAGGCATCAATTTTCAAAGAAACCAATGTGAAAACAACATGGAAAGAAAAAGACCATATTAAGCATACTGTCACCACCACCACCACAACCACAACCACCACAATTATCTGTAAATGTGTAAACATAACCAGCCTTTCATAGAGCAGAGGAAAGATTGTCCTGTGTTTCATGAGTGCAGCGGAGATTGTAAGAGCAGCTTTCCAGTCACCAACTTTGTTGGAAAACCAAGCAGCTTCTGGGACAAGGCCACTGAGTAGAAGATATTCCAGGCATCGACTGACTGTCCATATATCTTCCAGACCACTTGAGCTGATGACTGAAGTCACATCTTGCTGGAACTTTGGTATAATTCGTTCTTCTAAAATTCACACAGAAATATCATAGAAAAGCAACAATTAAAATATACAAATGAAAAAAAAAGTACAATAAGAATTTCAAATTTCATAATTATATTTCTAAAGAAGACTAAATAATACATCTTTGTAGATTATATTGTTGATATTTGAAAGTCTTTGAAATGATTAACTGAACTAGCAAAATTTTTACAGCAAGACTAGCTAACTTTAAGTGAGTTTTGGTTAAAGATCATATGATCTCTATGCTTCATCAGGAAATGAAAAATGAAATTTAGGAAATATTTAGTAATATCTGTTTTTAAACTAAAACTTGGATTATACCACAAATTATGTACGGGTTGGATGGTTGGATATCATCATCATCATCATTGTTTAACGTCTGCTTTCCATGCTAGCATGGGTTGGACGATTTGACTGAGGTCTGGCGAACCAGACTCCAATCTGATCTGGCAGACTTTCTACAGCTCTTCCTAGCGCCAACCACTCCGAGAGTGTAGTGGGTGTTTTTACGTGCCACTGGCACGAGGGCCAGTTAGGTGGTTCTGGCAACAGCCACGTTCAAATGGTGCTTTTTATGTGCCACCTGCGCAGGAGCCAGTCCAGCGGCACGGGCAACGATCTCACTCGAATGCTTTTTTCATGTGCCACCAGCACAAGTGCTGGCCTGGTGACACAGGTAACGATCTACCTCGAATGGTGTTTTTAACGTGCCATCGGCACGAAGGCCAGCTTGTTGCTCTGGCAACGATCTCACTCGTATGGTACTCTTAGCGCTCCACTAGCACGGATGCCTGTCACCAAGTTGGATTTCGATTTCACTTGCCTCAACTGGTCTTCGCAAGCAGAGTTTAGTGTCCAATGAAGGAAAGGCATGCACTAGTGGACTGGTTACACAAATATATATTGTTTTACTAAATTAACACACACACACACATATGTATACACACACAAGTGTGTATGTTAATAAATATATATATGTGTGTGTATGTATGAAATGGTAGATGAAGGTATAAGAAACTGCAAATAGATTAATTCCTTACTCAAGGTATGTGGAGAGGCATGACATAAATGAGGAAGTGGTGATGGCGAATTTGGAGGGAAAATAAACAGCTGCATGTTGCAAAAATACATGGCCATGTAACGTGCAAGAGTCTGCACTACTTGTCGGATTGCTGGATTCTTGATGCAAGGCACTTTTTGCTGAAGAGCGAGAAAGAGAAAGAGATATTTGAAGGAGTGAAACAAAAAAACAATTAGCAAAATAAGTAAGGCAAGGCCTCTTTATTAAGGGGACAGTGCAGTTAAATCAAGGGACAAGAAACTAGGAAGACTACGAAAGGTCAATTCCTTGAGTGGCAGAAAGGGAGAATGGAACTAAATACCTTTTGGTATTTACCTAAATCCTTTTGCATTCCAAATTCAAATCCTTAACATTATAATTCCTTTGTTAATAATAAGAACAGTAACAATAATATTTTTTATTATAAGCACAAGGCCTGAAATTTTTTGGCAGGAGAGGCCAGATGATCACATTCTTTTCTACCCAAGCCACAAGTCCCAACATTTTTGGAGAGGGTGCTAGTCATTTAGATTGACCTTAGTACACAACTGGTACTTAATTTATCAACCCCGAAAGGATGAAGGACAAAGTTGACCTCAGCAGAATTTGAACTCAGAACATAAAGACAGACAAAATACGGCTAAGCATTTCGTCTGGCGTGCTAATGATTCTGCCAGCTCACCACCTTTGATCACATTGACCCCAGTGAACAGCTGGTACTTTGACCCTGAAAGCATGAAAGACAAAGTTGACCTCAGTTTACACTCAGAACATAAAGACGGACAAAATGCCTAGCGTCATTTTGTCCGTCTTTATGTTAACGAGTCTACCAGCTCATTAAAGGTGGACAGTGGGACAATCCCCAGGATGAATTCAATCAATAGTTGCATTCATCTCACATGTGATAACAGCTATTTGACATAACTCCATAAATTGGCAATGCTTGTACACTGGACAAATGCATGCAGAATGGTTTCACTGCTTTGTGCACAACTTAGACAGTCCTGTTTTGGCAGTGATTCTATACCTGTACAACTTATCTTGAACTGACAGTGATTCCACACTTGCAGAGCTGATCTTGAAGTGGCAATGCTCCTTGCTAGCACTGCCAGACCAGGGATTTCTGGAAGTTGTTCACGGGAGCACCAGGATTGAAAGTTCTTTAAAACAGATCAACTCATCAATGTCTAAAGTTTCTCAAAAAAAGTCTCACTCTTATCCACCACTAGATTTCTATATATCATTAATGTAGAACTTCTACCGACTGCACTGCCCAACTGAGAGAGGGCAGTGTGCACCTGATGACATTCTAAGGCCACAAATTTGGAGGCGAAGTCAACTGAACAACTTGACCCCAGTATTTTTATTTTATCAACTCATACTTGACTGAAAAACAAAGTTGATCTTTTGGAGGAGGGATTTAGTGGATTAAATTGACCCCAGTAATTCACAGGTATTTTATTTTATTGAGCTGGAAGGATGAAAGGTGAAGCTGACTTTAGCAGAACGTAAAGAACCAAAGATTACCAACAATAAAGAAACAAATTTTATTGCGGGAAGGGTTTTATACAGCCATGAAAAACTTAACTGATATTTATTTTGCAACTTTATAAAAGCCAATTTAAACTCATAATGCAATGATACAAGTTTAAATACAGTTACAACATTAATTTTCCTGAACCTATGGTTCTAAAGCTATTCTGGATAACTAATTTTTCCATGCCATGAGTGGTCACTTCTAAATGAAACAAATATTAAATTTACTTAGATAATTCAATGAAATACAGGTTCTTCTTCTACATTAGCGCAATTAATATAAGTTTACTAATGCAAGATGCTGTGAAACTGGGCTTCCTAGTGAACTAGTCTGGTGGCCACTGGAATTTGAGGTTCTTGCTTGTAGATTGGTGGGAATTGTAAGAGTTCCCGACTGTCAGAATCCAGAAGGTCATTGTTGCATTTGTCCTGCTGAGCATTTAATCTGACATCGGATGGATTCTACCACTCAAAAGAACAGCTTCTTTCATCAGCTCAAGGCCACCCATTTGTAGGGGAAGAGTATACAGTCAAGAATTAATCTTAGTACTGACAGGACAAGTCCATATTTTATTATTACCCAGCAAGATAAAAGCTGAAGAAAATATCACCAGAAGAAATTCAAATTCAAAATATCAAGGCATGAATCTAAATATTTGTAAGAATTTTTAGAAAAATAAAGAATAAACAATAAAGCTGGTCTGAAGAAGTTTTCAATAATTGTACCTGAGCTGATATGGAAGTGTTCATGATGGTAAGAAACGATGGTGGATTCAGATCCTGTGAATTCCCGATTTGATCTTTTGAGATGGCCTTGATGTCATCTTTCAGAACTAGAGTCTCCACCATTTCCATGGCTTTTGCTAACTGACCTCTCAGTAAATAAGTGTAGAGGAGGGCATGAAGAATACAGGAAGAAGTGGTATTCGAGAAATAAGTTGCATCTGAAAGAAGAGCAAAGGAGGTATGATAGAACCGTGGTGCCAAAGACCGAAATGTGTTTGTATAAAAACGTGTGGGTGTGTGTGTGTGTACAAATACAGAGACATAAGAGTGTGTGCGTATACATACATACATATATATATGTACGGATATAGAGGTGTGTGTGTAAAAAGATGGCTGCATGGCTGAGAAGTTTGATTCCCAATAATGTAGTTTCAGCTTCAGTTCCATTGCATGGCACCATGTATGTATGTATGTATGTATGTACGTATGTACGTATGTATGTATATTTATTTATTTATTTATGCACACACACACACTCTGTAGTCCTGGGTTAACCAAAGTCTTGTGGCTGGATCTGGCAGATGGAAACTGAAAGGAGCCTATAGTGTGGGTGCAATGTGGCAGGATATATGATTACCAGTCAAAGAGTTAACTAAGATATATCAAAGTGTTATACCCAATGACTAGCATAGCAGTATCATTGTTGATTGCTACAAAGGTAAAGGAGATACCTACAAAGGTAAAGACAGGTAACCTTAGAGGAATCAAAGAATCCGGTTATGAAGATCATGGAGAGAGCCATAGCACAATTGATACGTGACGGTACATCTCGATGAGATGCAGTCTGGAAAAAGTGCCTTGGATGCAATCTTCCTAGTGAGGCAAATACAGGAGAAATACTTGGCTAAGCGTAAACCACTATTCCTGGCCTTCATTGACCTGCAGAAGGCATTTGACAGAGAACCACATACAATAATCTGGTGGACACTTAAGAAACTAGGGGTTGATGCACCAGCTGAGCACAAAAACGCAGGAAGTGAAGTGAGAGTTAACAATGATTTCAGAGACAAATTAAGCGTGAAGGTAGGAGTTCACATCAAAGTTCAGTTCTCAGTCCTCTGCTGGTCATCCAAAATGCTAATGATCTGATTCTCATTGCTGAATCTATAGTGCAATTATAGAAGAAGAAATTCTGAACGCGGAAGCTAAGCTTAGAACCAAAAGGTCTTAAGGTAAACTTAACAAAAGCGGAGGTTTTAATAAGAAGACAGGGCTTGGCCCTCTCATATCTTCCATTGATGCCGACTGTTTCTTCTTCACTATATCCGCAAGGATTATGTACAAATTCCATATACTGCATCCAATGAAAGCAATGGACACAAAAGGTGTAGTGAAACCACAAGCAGTCTATCTGAGAATGCAAACTTCAAATGTGGTAGGTGCGATGGAGCAATTCATACTTTGAACACACCATAAATAGAATCTCCTCTACGTCCAGATGACTCATTAGAAGTAGTTGAGAGTTTTGTTACCAAGATAATGAAAATTAGCAGGGGAGGTGGTTGTTCTGAAAGTAAAGCAGCCAGAGTAAGAATGGGCTGTAGAAAGTTCAGGGAGCTACTACCACCACTGGCTATAAAGGGCTTTTACCCCTCAGAGTGAAGAGCAAATTATATGAAACTTGTGCTAGAACTGCAATGCTGCATGGTAGCGAGACATGAACCTTGAATGCAGAGGACTTGAGAAGACTGGAAAGAAATGAAGCTAGCACTGGACATGTAATGTAAGTGTGCTTGACAGACATGGCACAAAAAAGTACTGAGAGGAAAATGGGGCACGAAGGGAAATCAGATGTAGAGTACAAGTGACCAGACAGTATCAGTTTGGACATATAGTTGAGGACAGCTGTACAATGAAGCAAAAAACTTTAACTGAGAATATGCATGTATTTAGTGGATAAATGTCCTCCTATATATGTTTGAAATCAGAAAACAACAAGCAAGGTACATAACGCCAATAAGTCCGTAAAAATTTAAAGATTTAAAAAAAAAGATCCACTCCAAGCTGCTTATTTTTATTTCTCAAAAATTTCAATTAGCTGAGCTTACTGAAATTAGCTCCCTTACTTTTAGATTTTAAATACTCGTGTGAGCATTTGTCTCCAATTTTCAAGGATAGTTACACAAGTTTTTCAACTTGCTGTACTACATTACTAAAAGGGCATTCATTATGTGGAACCCCCACCATCGATTGCCCATATTTACACCAGAATTTGCATTTTTCTAAGACTTTTACAGACTTTTGTATCATTTAATCTTATGATTTGATTTTCAAAAGAAAAACAAAAGACACACACACAGACACAGATACATAAAATCCCCCAAATGTTGTAAGCCTTACCTTTTAATTTAGCCAGCTGTTCTTTCCAAGCATCCTCAGCCAAAGTATGTCTCGATTCTAAACTATATCTCTCACCTAAGATTAAAAAAAAGAAAAAAAAAGAAAAATTTTTAGGCTAAAACTGCTGAAGAATTTAATCAATTACTATTGAATCTATATTATAATTATAGTATAGACTTTAGCGTATTTAGGAACACCCTATACAGTAGAATTAGTATGCTGTACAATATGTACAGCATACTACATAAAATCTTGTCAAGAAAGAAATATGAAATTATCTAATATTAAAGTTTTTCTCTCAAAGGCATTAACAACATAAATGAAGTGAAACAGCTTGAACTAGGACAGAAAACAGCCTTAGGTGTGGTTTCATCTAGAGTTTACATTACAACTGAAACCACTAAACAGAACACACACACACACACCATGATCATGATCAGTTAACATCTGTTTTCCATGCTGGTATGAATTGGATGGGTTGACAAGAGCTGGCAAGTCAGAAGACTGTACCAAGCTCTACTGTCTACACACACACATGCATAATGTGTACACAGTAGCATCACAGGCAGATGAAAAGGGGAGTTCGTATAGAGAAGAGACAGAGCAATAGTCAAGAATATGAGTATCCAAAACCTGAGGTGGCTATTTAAGAGTAACTGACAGTTTCTCAGTGACCCAAACAGCAATGGTGCAAGGTTCTGTGTAACCATAGTAACCAGAGTAAATACAGAGAGGGAAATGTTCAAGGAACTATTTGCATTGGTTCACTATAAAGGAATTCTCTTTGAGCGAAGGGTAGTTTGTATGAGGCTTGTGTTGGAAATGAGATGCTGCAACGTCGCCTTACTGGCATCTGTGCCATGTATAAAAAGATTCGAGTGAGGTCATTGCCAGTACTGCCTGACTGGCCCCCGTGTCGGTGACATGTAAAAAGCACCCACTACACTCTCAGAGTGGTTGGCGTTAGGAAGAGCATCCAGCTGTAGAAACCATGCCAAATCAGATTGGAGCCTGGTGCGGCCGTCTGGTTTGCCAGCCCTCAGTCAAAATCGTCCAACCCATGCTAGCATGGAAAGTGGACGTTAAACGATGATGATGATGATGTGTAAAAGAGAATGGAGTTTGGTGCGGTCCTCTGGATCACTAGTCCTGTTGGAGCATCCGACCCATGCCAGCATGGAAAACAGATGTTTAATGATGATGATGAAGATGATGCATGGAGGCTGACTAGAAATACAGCAAACATTCTGCACTTGGTGTTTAATGCTGATGGGTATGAGAATGATGCAATGAGGTCAAGGAAAAAAAATAGCAGACAGCTTCAATGGCCATGGGAAAAAAAACTGAGCTAATATAGAACATGTGGTGCACATGAAGGATAAGAGGAAGGGTGACAAGTGGCAGGCAATCCAGCCAAAAGAATTGGAAGAACAAGGAATACGCGAGAAGAACTGCTAAGGAAGACCTGCCTAATCTATGGATACACAGGGAAAAAATGGACTGCTGCTGCTGCTGATGGTGATGATGATGATGATGGTGATGATGGTGGTGATGATGTTGGTGATGATGATGGTGGTGATGAATTCCTGAAAACAAATGGACTGAAGATTGCAGACTGTAATTGAAGTGAAGACACTCCAGAGTGGCTTAACATCAGGCTTTATCTGGAGCTAAACAAATAATTGTTATGTAGATCTTCTCACGAGGCTTATTTAAAACCATAAAGATTTAAACATGTTTATGAAGGATGCAGTGAAGAGTTTGCAATAAGACAGAACCAACAAATGGACCAGCACCTTATTGACTCTTCAAGCTGCAGATCCTGGCAAAATAAGAGACTCTAAAAATATATATTATAATAATAATAATAATAAGGAAATTATTGTATACAGTGCTCAGGTGCACCACAACTTGTCAAAAGTGCGTATAAGGCATATGCAGTAACGTACAAAAGTCTGGGAAGTGAACAGTGTATGAGTCAGATACATGCTTGCTTGTGTGTATGGAGGGGAGAAGATCAGGTGTAGTGTTGGCGAATCTCAGAAAGCATGGAAGTTTTGAAGGATGCAGTGCTCCGACAACTAACAACTGATGCTGGCAGTCTGTTCCATGCTTCAGAAACTCTTAGCGTGAAAGAAATGTTTTTGAAAGTCATAGAAGGAGCTGTGCTGTTTTCTGACTTTGTAAACATGTCCACGGGTGTTAGACAGGTGGAGTTTGAAAAGGTGCTCAGAGTTATTGTTAGTAAGATGGTTAATAATTCTATGGGTGTCTGCCAAGTCAGCTGCCAGACGTCTGAGTTTCAATGTGTCCATGCCCAGGGAAGTAAGGCGCTCAGAATATGGCAAATGCCTGATGGAGGGTATTCTCTGGTATATTGTATTCTTACAAACTTTATTACTTGACTAAAATACTCCTCCTTTGACATCCATGTTGGAATGGGTTGTATAGGTTTGCAAAAATTATTACTCTTCAGTCATCTCCATCCTTAACCAGCTCTCTACTATCTGTCATTATGCAGAAGACTTTATTACTCATCTCTGTTCTATATCTCTACATTTGAACCTATCTTCATACATACCTTTGCTGATATTACAAGGTCTTTCTTTGATGTCTTGTGTGCTGGACAGATTGGAGAAAAGAAGTGTGTTGAGGCGCTGGAACAATTCCCTGAGTATTTCTGAGAACTCACTTTCCTGCTGGCGTGGTGACTTTTTTTGTCTTTGTTTGAAGTCCTCAGCTGCAACCATCTCAGCATGTTTCATCAACAACTTCCAAGTTGGTAACAATCTGCACAAAAAAGTAAAATAAAATTCACAAGGAACAAATTCAAGCTTATCAGGTTTTGTTTCAGGTTTCTCGAAACTGTTTCATATTGATTCTAGTGATTGGATACTTAATCATATTGATTTTAGCAGTGACAGGATTTACAACTAATATGTTTTTAGGGATGCTACAATATCTTGCCTGAACAATTAATAAAACTAAAATAAAAGGAAAAAATGACCACCAGCTGCCCAAAGATAACTTAGATGAGTTAGATAAGAACTTATACTCCACAGTTCTAAATAAAGTAAATATAGGTGCAGGAGTGGCTGTGTGGTAAGAAACTTGCTTCACAACCACATGGTTCTGGGTTTAGTCCCACTGCGTGACACCTTGGGCCAACCAAAGCCTTATGAGTGAATTTGGTAGATGGAAACTGAAAAAAGCCTGTTGAATATATATATATATATATATATATATATATATACAAAGTAAGACAGGGGTTATGGGTGTAACCCACTATGGGATAGTATTTATCCAATATACTGTTGGTAGAGTACCCAGATTCTTAATACATAAATGTTTTTAATTGCAATGCAATTAACTCATTTATTGTATTAAATGGGTGAAGGTAAATATTCTAATATCCGAAAGTTGATGAACAAACTAAATTTGTTTCTCCATTTTCTTATTTATATATATATATTTGCACGTGTGTGTCCGTGTTTCTCCCTGTACCATCACTTGACAACCGATGTTGGTGTGTTTACGTCCCCGTAATTTACCGGTTTGGCAAAAGAGACCGCTAGAATAAGTACTAGGCTTACAAAGTATAAGTGCTGGGATCGATTTGTTTGACAAAAGGCAGTGCTCCAGCATGGCCAGCAGTCAGATGACTGAAACAAGTAAAAGAACAAACGAATCAAAGAACTTACTCTTGTAAAGAACTATTTTGGATTGTTTGCTCAACATTGGGTTTCTTTTTAGGAACTTTCTTTCTTGAATTCGAAGTCTTTGAGCAATTTCTTGAAGGTTCATACCAACTATTATCTTCTGATTCTGTGTTTATTTCCAGAAAAGGATCTTCCCTTCCCCTGGCTTTTGATGGTGGATATTTTGAAGACCAGGTGTAAGTCTTGCTAAGAATTCGGTTAGTAAAGTTGAGTAAAGCTTCACATCCCAGAAGTGTTTTAATAGCAGGATCAGATTTGGAAAGGTTCTTGTTATTAAGTATAAGTTTAACAATTTTATGAACAAAACAAATGATGACATTGAGATGTCGTTGATATAAGAAATCAAAATGAAGAAGATGCAGAAATTCCCGAAACATTCGAATCAAATGAAAAAGAGAGGATTTATCTGACATTTCATTCTTTAAAGACTTGGTTAATGATGACACCTCAAGAAAAAGCTGGAATACCTTGGAGGTATTCACTAAAGTCGCTTTGGTAATTTTTGCTCTTGTTGGATCCCAGGTACAACCTGATGTCACCTCAAGTTTCCAAGCTAAGAGCAAACTGAGATAAATATTTTTCAAAATTTCTGAGTGGGTTTTAGAAGTTTTTGGCTGTGATTTGCAGTTGTTGGTTAAAGGAACACCAAATGTAATGACTCCAGCATCTAGATTATTAAGATGATCCTCTTGAAGAATGCTTTGGTCACTATCTTCTGAATGTGTTCCCTCTTCAAAGTGATAGGATCTGGGAGGTTGCAATAAAGTAAGGCTGCTAATGTTTTCCTTGACAAAAATTCCATCAGCAGAGCTCTGTTCGGAATGGGTAAAATCAAGTTTGTATTCTTTACTTAGTAAAGAAAGCTTCTGAGAGGACCAAGAGACGAGGTTCTGAACCAGAGACAAACAGTCCAAATTGTAAGGCAGTTCAAGAACAGTCACAAGAAAGCCGTCACTACAAATAATAATTGGTAAATGTGGATGAGTACTTATTGAGAACTTTTGAGAATTGAGAATCTCATTTCGTTGATTTGCCTCGGCTTTTGATATATTTTCATCTCTGTGAAAGAATAAAAAACAAAAAACAACCTTAACAATGACTGAGAAACAAAAATTACAAAATCATTAAATAAAATAATTTTTTATATTTTTACTTCAATAAAATAAAAGTTTATTTATTAATGTATAAAATAATGTGATAAAAATATTTGAAAGAGAGAAAAATACAATAAATAGAATCTAAGGAATTCAATATCTTTGTGATGATATCAATTTTAGGTGAAAACAACAATTTTCACCTGAAAAATGTGAAATCATTGTTTAACGTCCGCTTTCCATGCTAGCATGGGTTGGATGATTTGACTGAAGACTGGCAAACCAGATGGCTGCACCAGGCTCCAATCTTGATCTGGCAGAGTTTCTACAGCTGGATGCCCCTCCTAACGCCAACCACCCTGAGAGTGTAATGGGTGCTTTTAAAGTGCCACTGGCATGAGGGCCAGTCTGGCAGTACTGGCAACAGCCATGCTCGAAAATGGTGTTTTTGAAATGTCTTTTAAATCAAAGAAATTTTAAGGATCAGAACCTAGCTTCCTTGTCATGGTGTTAAGAGGATGAGAAAAATTATCTCACGGAAAGGACATTGGTCAGTCACAAGTAACATTCCCAGATCTGATATTATTGGCAACAAGGTGAACTCCAGGTGCATAGAAGTATGTGTTTGTTAAGAAGCTGGAATAATTGCAAAACTTTTGAGCTGGAATGCCAATAGCTGACAAATCTTTCCTGTTACAACAATTTGTGGCTAATGCTGACTGGCACCTGTGCTTGTGGCATGTAAAAAGCACCATTCAAGTGTGGACAATGCCAGTGCCACCTGGGTGGTACACAAAAAGCACCATTTGAGCATGGTCAATACCAGTGCCGCCTGACTGGCTCCCATGCTGGTGGCACATAAAAAGCACCCACAACACTCTCAGAGTGGTTGGCGTTAGGAAAGGAATCCAGCTGTAGAAACCTTGTCAGATCAAATTGGAGCCTGGTGCAGCCTCCTGGTTTGCCAGTCCTCAGTCAAACCGTCCAAACCATGCCAGCATGGAAAGTGGACATTAAACGATGACTGAAGAAAGGTGGATTGAAAAGTAAAACTTGTTGGGCATCAGTCATGTTTGTCAATGTGCACAATAGGAGGAGGAGATGAATGAAATGAAATCTGTGTTGGGGGAAAAGTGCCATGAGCCCTTTGGTGGATGAGGATCTAACAGAGAAGCAAAACAAACAAACCAAAAAATGTTTGAAGATGGCAAAGTCAGATGTGAGAATGGTACCATGATGACAATTGTTGAATAGTCCTAAGTAACAAATGGACAAACAGATTTGAAGATGGAAATTATGATGATGATCACCATCATCATCATCATTATCTTCATGCTCTCCCCCACCCCCCCACCCCCAATGATTGTTAGGATGATGATGGATTGGAAAGACGGAGCTGTGTTTTTTTAAAATTTTATTTCATTTGCCAAGCTCTGCTAGTTTTATTCAGCTGACAGGAAGGAGTTTGTAAGGATTCTTGGAGTATTCTGAACAAAAAAAAAAAAAAAGATTGCATTAATTACCTTACAATAATAACAGGATGAATTGGCAGGAAGAAGGCTGGTCCCATTTCTTGGGACAATCCATTGGTCTTCAAAAGTACAGGTTCACCAAGACGAGGAAGAATACAAACAGAGCCAGAGTTGAGTATACAGACGACAAACAAGTTGTTGTACGTCCATTTCATAGAAGCGATCCAGTAATAACTGCCAAAATGAAAAAAAGATAAAAATAACAACAACAATAATAATAATGGTTTCAAATTTTGCCACAAGGGCAGCAATTTTTGGGGAAGGGAGAAGTTGATTTCCTCAACCCCAATATCTCACTGGTACTTAATTTATCAAGAACGAAAGGTAAAGTCAACCTCAGACGAATTTGAACTCAGAATGTAGCAACAGGTGAAATACCACTAAGCATTTTATCCAGTGTGCTAACAATTCTGCCATCTCCCTGCCTTAATAATAATAATAATAATAATTATGGAGATGTACTTGCATAGCAAGTGACCTGATCTGAAATCATGTGCTGGAACAAAAACAATTGCAGTGTGGAAGATGTTTATAAGCCATTTAAAAACACACAAAAACCATTAGATTCACTTCAACATTTAAATATAATTTGCCAAAATATTTCCATCACTTTAAGACTGCAACCTGTTCACTGACAAAATTCTGGGCTGCATCTCAGATGCAACATGGAATTTTGTCAGTAAACAGGTCACGGTCTCAAAGCGACGAAAAATATTTTGACAAGTTAAATTTAAATGTTGAAGTAAATCTAATGGTTTTTATGTGTTTTTAAATGGCTTATAAACACCTTCCACACTGCAATAATAATAATAAATTTCATTTCTTTACTGGCCACAAAAATTGGTTACACAAAAAGGATAACAGAATATGCAACAATGTTATAATAAATGAATAAATAAATATATGAAGAGAAGATCAAAACACTCTGAACATTATACTGAAATAGGTTTTAAATTTAGTAAAAATAAAGACAAATAAAGAAGGTATGGATGAAAGTCCCCACCTAGATGTGATCAAGGGATGACCATGACTACCTTCATTCAGATCACCTTCTCCAAACTGGGTCCTCTGAAATTGTCAGTGAGTTAAAACATAAAGAATGCCCAAACTTACTGAGCAGTGATCCCTTATTTATCAATAGTTCCCTGGTTGTTTACTGACAGCCACCTCTTACCCTGTGGGGGCAACTGGTATTTACCTCTTGTCCTCAGTCAGCTCAATATTTGTTTTGTCCTCTTAAGTTCAATACCAAATCAAGCAAGTAGATAAAATTGTGGACCTCAATGTGGGGTCATCTCTTCAAGGAGGGATTTAAGCCTTTTCTGTGAAATTATCTTGAATTTTTTTCTTTTTCTTTTTTTTAATTATTCCTTTTGTTTGCCTTTAGTTAAGTTCAGTTCCATTGCATGCATTCAAAGCAATCTTCTGGTCTGAAGGGTTTTCCTTACTTACCCCTCACTAGGCTTAGAGAAACTACAAAATAAAGGTCACAAGCACTGCCCTTCCTTCTCTCACTAAATCTTTAAATAGTTCTGTTAATGATGTTGTTTGGTTACCTGAAATGAGTTGATGAAGATTCGTTAGTACCATTTCCTTTCATGTCTGTCACAACAGTTGTATTTGTAAAAGGAGACAAGAACATTATTTTGTTTTGGTTGGCAACAGTCTTGTTGATGGCAACGGCAAGTATTTGGCCATCCCTGGAGTAGGCAGCCACTGGTTTGTCATTCATCTTGTTCAGTGCTATGTCAGTTTGGTTGTAGCTAACAGACATCCAATCAAAGTTAAATGGATAGAAGCTGAAAACAAGACCAGAAATGAATTTAGATTACAACAACAATGCTACCACCAGCACCAACACCACAAGCCATCAGGGATTTTAAAACTTATTTCCACGTGGAACCTTTTATATGATTTCCAAAAATTAGTGAAAGTCTAATTCTACCTGCTTAATTTAACAAAACATTAAATGAAATAATGATTGTTTTAAAGAGAGAATTTATAATAATAATAATGAAATTATTACAGTGCTCAAGTGCACCACAACTTGTCAAAAGTGCGTATAAAACATATGCAGTAATGTACAAATGTCTGGAAAGCGAACAGTGTATGAGTCAGATACATGCTTGTGTGTGTATGGAGGGGAGAAGATCAGGTGTAGTGTTGGCGAATCTCATGAAGCATGGAAGTTTTATGGAAAAGCAACAAGTAATTGGCATGAAAATTGGTATGAAATCTAATTTTGAAAAAAAAATTCTTTTATAAATTCTTTTTCTCCTGGAATTCCAGAATTTTCTTTGGAATTCATTTTGGAAAATATTGTTTGACCTGCTTGAAATATCAATCCAATTGGATTTTTAAAAAATGGTTTGCAAACAGGCTTTATGAACTCTGACTATTATCCATGTGTTGACCATTTCTAGAAAACATTCTTCATAGGTTGTTTCTGACAAATCAACTCAGATGGGACAGGGTTCCAAGAGAGACCCCTTGTGGCATAAGGCTTTGAGGCAGAGGCCAAACAGAAAACCAACAACAGAAGATAAGAGAGGAGCATGATTAAAATCATTATGGGACATAAAAATGGAATATTTCAGACTCAGTTTGGACTGGCAGTATCTGTTCAGACTACCTGTGCTCTGGGTTCAAATCACATTGAGGTCAGCTCTGTCTTTCATCCTTCCAGAATTGATAAAATAAAATACAAATCAAGAGCAGTGGACTGACAGAATTGCCAGACAAAATGCCTCGGGACTTTTGTTCTGGTTCATTGCATTCTGGGTTTGTCCGAGACAACATTGGTATTGGGCTGTATCAGCCCTCGCCTTACCCTGGAGCAATACTAGTGAGGGGGGTATGGAGAGGGAAGACTTGCTGCATGAACAACTATCAGTTTCCATTAAAAAAAAATGTTTAGTCCAAGTCAACCACCTTGAAGAGGAACTTTCAAGGTGGTCGACTTGGAAAATTCCTATCCAGATCAACCTTGTTGACCCAACTAATGGAGGCCTTAAAATTCATTTGGGATAAACACTTGCATGCTAACAATGCTGGTTGTATTCTGTCTCCAAATGCATGAACTGATGTCTCATCAGGTGGTGAAGCAGCTCTGAAGAGGCTTTGGCCCCTTCCATTGTGATACAAGAGTTGCCCCAGGACACCCACCAATATAAGCAGTACCAGAACTGCCTGGAGTCACCTACTGATGTACTCAATACTAGAGCTGCCTGGGGTCACCTGCCGATGTAGATGACACAACTCCAGCGTAACAATCTCAAGCTGTTATGCAAGAGTCTTGTTAAAAAAAATAAACGAAAAATGTCAAGTTAGAAAAAGAGAAGCAAAATGAGTTAAATACTGGTCGATATTATTTGTGAATCAATCTCTATAAAGCTGAAATGCGAAAAAGTTGTTTGATTTCTTGGTTATTTGTCTCATTTTGGGATGGGAACGGTTTAAGGGGTGGTAGATGGGGTCGGATTGGCACCAAAATTTACACTGGGGGATAAAATGGGGTGGGCAATGGTGTGAGGAGAGTTGCAAGTCACTCGGGACTACCGTTTAGTTGCCATAGTGAGGAATATGGGAAAAACTGAGATTTATGGGATAGACAGGTTGCACTGTTTGAATAATGGTGGCTTTTCGTGTTGCTGCAGCGGCTAAAGGCGGTTATGTTTAATTGTGGGTGTAAAAATTTGGGGGATTTTGGGAAGTGGAGTAAAGAAGAGGGCAATAAAATAACCAGGTAAAGAAGATGAACAAAAGAAGAAAGGGAAAAGGAGACAGCACTCATAAAACAACAACACCACCAAAACCCGAGCGAAGCACGGGTCAAAATTGCTAGTCTAAATACATTAAAAGTTAAATTGAAAAAAAAAAAACCCAAAGATTATTTAAAAACAGAGTATCTTACCTTGATGTGGGAGGTAAAGCAGCAGATAAGAAGTTAAGGTAGAGTGTAACGATGGTGAAAGCTTGTTTGTCGGACAACAAGAAGGAACAATTGCAACAGCAGCCAACAACCTGCAACATATAATTTATAGGAAAGTGAGGGCTAATATGTTCCATGTGGTAAGCCATCATCATCAACATCATTATTTGATTCCAATCAAATTCAATGACTGGCACCCATGCCAGTGGAGCGCTGAGAGCTCCATCTGAGCTGGATCACTGCCAGAGCAGCTGTCTGGCTTTTGTGCCAGTGGGCACGTAAAAAGCACCATCTAAGCATGATTGTTACCAGCATTGCCTTACTGGCATTTGTGTCAGTGGCACAAGAACAAAACATTCGAGCGAGGTTGTTGCCAGTGCCGCTGGACTGACTCCTGTGCAGGTGGCACGTAAAGAATACCTTTTTGAGTGTGGCCATTGCCAGTACTGCCAGACTGGCCCTCGTGCAGGTGGCACGTAAAAGTACCTACTCTCGGAGTGGTTGGCATTAGGAAGGGCATCCAGCTGTAGAAACTCTGCCAGAACAGATTGGAGTCTGGTGCAGCCATCTGGTTCGCCAGTCCTCAGTCAAATCGTCCAACCCATGCTAGCATGGGAAGTGGACGTTAAAGGATGGTGATGATGATGTTTTCCATGCTGACATGGATTGGATGGTTTGACAGGGTCCAGTGAGCCACAGAGCTATGGTTGAGCTCAGATGTCAGCTTTGACAGGATTTCCATGATTGGATGCCATTCCTAATACCAACCATTTCACAGTGTATAGCAAGTGCTTTGCTTCTTTTTTCTTTTTGTGCCACAGGGTGCAAGTGATGTTGCTGAGTAGCATTTCGTAATGAAGAAAAGGGAAAATAATTATCTGTGTGACTATTTTTAGTCAAGAAAAACAGAGAAGAAAACCATAGAATTTAAATTAAAATTCTTAAAACATAAAGAAGGCGTGCATTTTCAATTACAGTAGTTTTATGATTGGTGAGAATGCATGGCCAATGATAAAACTGCATTTCTTCAAACCCAAAGTCAAACTACAAATAACACTCATGCAAAATGGAGACAGAGATACTTACCACATTGCTATAAAAGATGGCTGTTATTACAGATTGATTAGCCAATCTAAAAATATCTTGAACGCTTTCAGAAATATCAACTGGATACCAGCAACCAATGACATTTTGTTCCTTGATTGAAACTGAAGGGACTGATGACCAAAGCCAAATATAGACACTGCCATCACTGGCAGCAACCAATATTTTCGTGGCATCATCAGATACGTAAATGCTGTAACAATCTAAAGACGAAACAAAATTAGGCAGGACACAACAAAAACAAAAGAAATAACAAAAATAAGCTTTTCTGATTTTGGTGCCATAAATTTTGAGGGGAGGGAAAAATCAATTACAGCAACCTCAGTATTCAGCTGGTACTTGCTTTATTGACCTCCAAATGGACGAAAGACAAAGTCAGCCTCAGTGAAATTTGTGTTAGGGTTAGAATGTAAAGAGCCAGAAGAAATACCAGCATTTGCTCCTAAAACTCTAACAATTCTGTCAAATAATAATAATAATAATTGGAGTAAAGATTGTTTGCTAACAATATGGCAGTCCTGGTTTAGGACAAATGTTGCTGTAATTTAGCCCCAGGAGACATCGTCTCCAGCTGGCTGTACGACATGATCTGTGTCCTTATATTTTCAAACAAGGGAATCTAGCACCCCAACTCAGCTCAAAACAATATCTGTGTATCGTGATTTCCGGGTTATTTCCTGAACAATTATTCTGTGCTGATGAAGAGAAATAACCCAGAAATCGTGATACACAGACATTGTTTTGAGCTGAGTTGGGGTGTTAGATTCCCTTGTTTGAAAATATAAGGACACAGATCGTGTCGTATAGCCAGCTGGAGACGATGTCTCCTGGAGCTAAATTACAGCAACATCGGTAATTTTCTTGTCCTCTACTTTACCAGATGTAATAACTTGGCCTGTACTTTTCCAGGTTTCCCATGTAATCCATGATTTTTCCAGGCTATGATATTATGCTAATTATAATGTGTCAAATGTTTCTTTACCTCAATGGCGTCGGTGACATATATTAAAAGTTCCTTTATAGAACTATATTCATAAAAAAGTATAGAACTATATTATCACCTTCAAATTTGAGAAACACTCATAACTTTTTTCTTTTAAAACTTCATTACATGAGATTGATATCTTGAAATTCCTCAAATTGAGCTCTATCATTTAAGCTTAATTAAAATAGTTTGTTTTTAAAATAAAAAAGTTAATTATACTTAAATCCAATTTTTTGCCTTACTTATATTTTTTTCATGATATTTTACCTCACAACTTTTTTGATACAAATTTTTGCTGCATGGGATCAAAACTATGAAATTCTTCATGCCTTCTTCTATCACTGAAGCTAAGATAAATATATTTTGCTTTTAAAATAAGAAATTTATTTAAATCTAAACTTGATTGGAGGCGTTACTCTCTTATAACATTGCTACAAATTTTGATGTAAACCTTTTTTCTTCTGGACCAAATCTGAAATTTTTTATGCCAAAATGTAGCTAGGAACCAGTCCTCTTCAAAAATGTTAACAGCTTTAAATTTTGTTAAGAACTGAATTAGCGACAAGCTCTGAAAGATGCTGGGTGTGAATAAATTGTGGCCTTAAGAATATCATTCAACTACTACCGTAGTTGAATGATATTCTTAACACATGTCAGTATGGACAATGGATATTAAATGATGATACACACACATATATAAGCATGGCTGTATGGATAGTGAGTTCACTTTGTTATTATCTGGTCCCAAGTTCTGTATTACTGGATGGATGGAGTAGATAGATCAGACCAGATTAGACAGATATATTGTGTGTGTGTGTGTGTGTGTGTGTGTGTGTGTGTGTGTGTATGTGTGATTGTTCTGATAAACAATTTGCTACACATTTACAATTAAGTTAGAAAGATTACATTAAAGATAAAAAAATGTCCTTTTTTCTTCCATACCTTGGTTTGTTCCCCAATTTGAAATATACTGAGGAAGCCCTTCAATCATCCACACTTTGTTGCCATCTTTTTTCCAAAGAAATACTAACCCATTCTGGAGCAAACCAGCTAAGTACAATCCTGAAGAGTAAAAAAAAAAAAAGAATTTTACACACACACACACATATATATAAGAATAGAATCAGGAGATATGAGAAGTGAATACAGATTTATTATCTCCATGTGATTACAACTGTTTCAGAACCTTCTCCATATTGTATAAATTTTAACATTCCAAATTAGATACATACATTTTACATTAATATGTACATTTAGCATTCTATACTTATTCTTTACTCCTTGTGGAAATATATACTACTTTATAGCCTAGATTTTAGGTTGCATGGACAAGTAAAACTACATCATAATTCAATTACTCTATGAACTGATAACCAGTTTCTAGCCGGAATGCTTACTGTGAATTCTGTTTGATACTCATCATCATCATCGTCATTGTTTAATGTCTGCTTTCCATGCTAGCATGGGTTGGACGATTTTGACTGAGGACTGGTGAACCAGATGTTTGCACCAGGCTCCAATCTGATCTGGCAGTTTCTACAGCTGGATGCCCTTCCTAATGCCAACCACTCCGAGAGTGTAGTGGGTGCTTTTACATGCCACCAGCACGAGGGCCAGTCTGGCGGTACTGACAACAGCCATGCTCAAATGGTGTTTTTTACATGCCCACCGGCACAGAAGCCAGTCAGCTGCTCTGGCAACAATCATGCTTGGATGGTGCTCCTAGCGCTCCACTAGCACGGATGCCAGTCATCAAATTTGATTTCGATTTCACTTGCCTCAACAAGTCTTCACAAGCAGTGTTTAGTGTCCAATGAAGGAAAGGTACACATAAGTGGGCTGGTTACACCCCTGGCATAGGCCATGAGGTTATGGTCTCACTTGGCTTTCCAGGTCTTCTCAAGCACAGCATATTTCCAAAGGTCTCACTCTGAATCCAATTTTCTATTTCATATATATTTTATGTATATTATCTAAAAAAAAGACTATAACTTGAATTCTGGTTATATGTATTTTCCTTGTTTTTAGAGCAAATTATCTAATGTTATGGTAAAATACTTCAAGTTTTTGATGTAAGTTCTTGAACATTTAAAAATTTCAAAGGAATCTGCCCTTAGAAACCTAGAAAACAAAAGAATTTTGTTCATTATTTTACCAAAATGTAAGGAATATTTTCTGCCAATTCTGAATGACATGGAAATGAAAAGACTGCATGAGCAGTACTTCACAGACATACGGAGACAACACATACATACAACACTCAGTCACAAAGATATGGACTGAAATATTTGCAAAAGATTTGAACCCACGATATCCAATATTGTTTCAGTTTGTCTGGATCATCTGGGGATTTTATCAGCAACAGTCCAACGTCTTATCCAGAGTGAGAGACTTATTGCTCATCTCCTTCACACCATGACATCAGCTTTAATGTTGTGTGAATGCCAAGATTTGAATTCAAAGCAGTGAAGATCCAACCAGGACAAAATTAATCCAAACCAATAAAATAAACTTCTATTGTCAAATGTCTTCACAATGGACATTTCAAAATATGATCAAGCTATCTTTTCTTGGAGATTATTTCAACAAAACAAAAGAAATGTCTTTAAATGAACTTTTACCATTGTTTGAGCAATTTACAGAAATGCTGTCAGCCACAAGGGGTGATACTTTAGCAATAGTTTTCTTTGTCTTCCCATCTGGAAGGTACAGCAGACTTATTCGTTTTGGATCCAAAAGAACGAGGCTTTCTTCTTCCTGCAGAAGGAGAATAAAAGGTAAAAAAAAAACATTAATTATTTCTAAATTCTAAAATAATCATATCTTTGAGGAAGCCATGTATCCATCTCTTCAACACAACACCTGCTTCTGTCTCTGTCAAATTTTCATATCCCTTAACCCTTTTGATACCAACCTGACCAAAACCGCCTCTGGCTCTGTAGTACAAATGTCTTGTTTTCATAAGTATTGAATTAAAATCTTCCACTAAACCTTAGTCACAATTCATGTTTCCAACACTAGCTTAATGATAACTAAGTTCTTTTATTAAATTCTTTGTTATATTTAAAATTAATTGATTGAAACACAGAGCATCTCAAAATAAATATGGTAATGAAAGGGTTAATATTATGCTTCACTCTGTTGAGGGGTTTTGTCTTGTAGGAACTTGGCCACTTCACCAGTTCTGGTACCACACACACACAAAAAAAAAAAGAAAAAAAAAAAGAAGCACCCAGTACACACGGTGAAATAGTTGGCATTAGGAGGAAAGTGGTAATAACCATGCCAAGGCAGACACTGAAAGTTGGTGCCGCCATCTGGTGCCTCTGTTCATGTCAAACCATCCGGACCCATGTTAGCATGCGGAAAAGAGACATCAAATGCTGATTTTAGACTGATTTTGTAAAAACAATTTACCTTTTTTAACATTGATATATTAAACTAGCATTTCATATATAACAAAAGGTTCTTCTATAAATAGGCTATAGAATTTGTCTCAGAAATACTTTAATTGCAGGTAAATACAAGAAAAATCTATCTGTCTATCTGTCCATCTATCCACCCACCTACCTACCTATCCTTCTGTCTATCTATCTACCTACCTACCTACATGTCTATCTATCTATCTATCTACCTACCCGTCTATATCTATCTATCTACCTACCTACCTATCCGTTTATCAATCTATCTACCTACCCATCTTTCTGTCTTATATTACTGTTCATTATTATATTCAGGCAAAATAGCCTTATTTCATTTGGTCTGTCATTGTTTTTTTCCCCTCTTTCTTCCCATTTTTCATATCAATTAGTCTTTCTGTCATTGAATTAGAATAAACAAGAGTAAATAATAAGTTTTGAGTGATTGGGTTTGGTTTCCTCTGAAAATTTTCAAAGGGAAAGGATTTAAAAAGTGTTCCCTATAAGTTCAAGGTATGGCTACGTGGTTAAGAAGCTGACTTTGTAACCACATGGTTATGGGTTCAGTCCCACTGCATGGTACCTTGACCAACCAATGTCTTGTGAGTGAATCCTAGTATAAAGTTCCTGCTCTTCGCTTGAGGTTAGTTACTTGGTGACCTCACTAGAGCTGGTGGTAGCAAAAAGCCCCTGTACGTGCTGTGAAGCATCAGGAAACCATGCCAAACAGACACTGCAACACGATGTACTTCTTGGGCTCATCAAATCCTGTCAAATTGTTCAACCCATTCCAGCATGGAACAGGGCTGTTAAACGATCATAATTAAACATCATTTGATCATCATCATCATCATCGTTTAACGTCCGCTTTCCATGCTAGCATGGGTTGGACGATTTTGAGTGAAGGCTGGTGAACCAGATGGCTGCACCAGGCTCCAATCTGATCTGGCAGAGTTTCTACAGCTGGATGCCCTTCCTAATGTCAACCACTGAGTGTAGTGGGTGCTTTTAAAGTGCCACTGGCACGAGGGCAAGTCTGGTGGTACTGGCAACGTCCACACTCAAAAATGGTGTTTTTTACGTGCCACCTGCACAGGAGTCAGTCCAGCAGTACTGGCAACAACCTAGATATTGATTAAGTTGGTAAACTGGCAGAATCATTAGCATGCTGGGTAAAATGATTAGCAGCATTTTGTATGCTTTTATGTTCTGAGTTCAAACTCCGCTGGAATTAACTTTGCTTTCATCCTTTCAGGGTTGATAAAATAAGTACCAGTTGTGTGCTGAGGTCAATGTAATCAACTTACTCTCTACTTTGAAATTGCTGGCCTGGTGTCACATATTTCAAACCATGCGTATCCTTACTAGCACTTGTGCTGGTGGTACGTGAAAAAAAACATTCTAGTGAGGTCATTGCCAGTGCCGCTGGATTGGCTCCTGTGCAAGTGGCACAGAAAAAGCACCATTTGAGCACGGCTGTTGCCAGTACCACCAAACTGGCCCTCGTGTTGGTGGCACATAAAAGCACCCACTACACTCTCAGAGTGGTTGGTGTTAGGAAGGGCATCCAGCTGTAGAAACTCTGCTAGATCAGATTGGAGTCTAGTTCGCCAGACCTCAGTGAAATCATCCAACCCATGCTAGCATGGAAAGCAGATGTTAAACGACAATGATGATGATTATCATCTCCAGATATAAGGTGTTCATCTGGCAGAATTGTTATTGTAGCAGACAAAAATGGTTAGCAGCATTTTTTCTGGCTTTTAAGGTTCTCGGTTCAAATGCTGCCAGAGCCGACTTTGCCTTTCATCCTTTTCCTGAAAGAAGAACCAGCTGAGCACCAGAATCGATGTAACTGACTTAGACCCCCTCAAAAAAACTGCTGGCCTTGTGCCAGAATCTGAAACCAATATTTATCTGTAGATATATTTTATATATTTGCATGGTGTTATATAAATAAAAACGTTTCACCTCTAAACATAAGGTTTACAGTAAAAAAAATTATAATCAGAAAAAAAAAAATGGTTTTCCATTTATGAGAATTTGTGCAAAATAAGATGACAGTTCAAATTATAAAAATTACAATGCAATTTTTAAAATTTAGGATTTAATGTCAATTTTAGCAGAGAAAATATGACATTATTGATTCTACACATTTCCATGAAATTCTACCAGAAATATATACATAAGAACCTTTCCTAACAGCTAAAACCTGGCCTGATTGTAGGCTAGAATCATTAGCATTTTAGGGTCTGATTTTCTTATTGGTACCAGTGCCCATTACAGCATTTCCTCATTCCTCTCCATCCTGGATAATCTCTTTCATTTAATTTCAACAGAACAGAACTTAAGTCACAGGAACTATTCACCATCAGAACATGCCACCCCCCCAGCCCCAGTACTGTTGTCTCTCCTCCTAAATACAAACTGACAGCAAAGTTAATCAAATGCTTTACCTTTCCAATCCAAAGAATCTCTGACCATGGTTTCTTTCTTTTAATGTTTGTAGAAGCAATAACATTCAAATGAAGAGTTAGGTCTTCTACCATATTGACTTCGGCTCTTAAATATATATTTCACATTTTACTACTGGTTTCCTACCTGTTAAAATAAAGAAAATATAATTGCCATATTACATATATATATATATATAAAATCAAATGGAAATTGTAGTTGTGATCCCTGTGCTGGTGGCACGTAAAAAGCACCATCCGAATGTGGCCAATGCCAGCGCCGCCTTGACTGCCTTCCGTGCCGGTGGCATGTAAAAAGCACCATCCAAATGTGGTCGTTGCCAGCCTCCCCTGGCACATAAAAAGAACCCACTACACTCACGGAGTGGTTGGCGTTAGGAAGGGCATCCAGCTGTAGAAACACTGCCAGATAAGACTGGAGTCTGGTGCAGACTCCTGGCTTCCCAGACCCCGGTCAAACCGTCCAAACCATGCTAGCATGGAAAAACGGATGTTAAACAATGATGATGATCATCATGATATATATATATATATATCATTTCATACAAGGTCTCCTGAGCATAAATGCTCTTTCTTTCTTTAATATTTCCACAAGTAGAAAGCTGGCAGAACTGTTACCATTGCCAGACAAAATGCTTAGCAGCATTTCATCCATCTTTATGTTCTGAGTTCAAATTCTGCTGGGGTCAACTTTGCCTTTCATCCTTTTGGGGTTGATAAAATAAATACCAGTTGAGTACAGGGGTCAATGTAATTGACTAGCACCTTTCCATAAATTGCTAGCCTTGTGCCAAAATTTGAAACCAATATTTCCCCATTTATTGGGAATATTGCAATTCTGTGTATTGAGAGTGTTGTTTGGAAATGATAATCTTTGGTATTGTTGATTTTTAATGGATGCAGAGGGGGGGGGGATTTGGAAGATGCTGGTCTATTGTTTTTTGCACCAGATTTTGAAGTGGTTGGAAGAATTGTATAAAGGAAAAGTGGACTATGGGAACATAATCATCATGGAGATATAGGCCAAAAATGGTAAACCACAAGAATCTTGGAGGATAGATCCTTGGAGTATTCCATTCAAAATTGTTGCTTCTATGTGTGTTGTTATCTACAGACAGGGCAACCAGGAAAGTAATTTGCGGGCCAGCATTTATTCATAATCATCATCGTTTAATATCCGCTTTCCATGCTAGCATGGGTTGGACGATTTGACTGGCGAATCAGATGGCTGCACCAGACTCCAATCTGATCTGGCAGAGCGGCTCACAAAGGACTTGGTGATACTTCATGACAGTTGCTGTTGTTGTTTGTGGTGAATGGTGGGTGTGGTGCAGAGGATGAAGCATCATATATTTTTTTACCACATTTGTGAAAAGTGTGGTGGATTAGAGTTTGGCCTGAATCAATGTTGTAATTTGGAGAAAGACTTGTGTGGGTTTATGACATGAAATGTTGCAGGGTGAGAATAAGAAAATTATTGGTTTGTGATGCTGCTTTGCTTCTAAAACTGTTGATTTAGAGAGTAATCATGTCAGTGATTATATTTCTTCAGGTTCCAGGTCCTATGTTTTAGGGGTAAATTCTTCAGGTCCCAGGTCCTATGTTTTAGGGATAAATTCTTCAGGTCCCAGGTCCTATGTTTTAGTTTTAAATTCTTCAGGTTCCAGGTCCTATGTTTTAGGAATACGTTCTTCAAGTTCCAGGCCCTATGTTTTAGGGGTAAATTCTTCAGGTTCTAAGTCCTGTGTTTTAGAGGTAAATTCTTCAGGTTCCAGCTCCTATGTTTTAGGGGTAAATTCGCAATTTTCTCAGGCTCTGAGGCTTTTGTGTTTCATTGACCCTAGTCCAAGACGCTAGTTCCAGAATGAAAGAAACATGTCGAGATAGAACAGTATTTGCCTTACGCTTCACTTTCTTGGCACATTTATAAGAAGCTGGTTTTCAAAAGGTATTTTACGTAAGACTTTGCTTGCTGTGTGTTATCTGAAATTGCTATTGTAACATGAGTGACCGCACCACACCAAAGTAATAATTGTAAAGTGAGCTGGACGAAGGAGCTTCTGCTTAGTGGTTTGACACACTAGACATAGTAGCTAAACTGCTGTAGAATAACAGCTGGCTATTTTAAAGAGATAATATATTGGCTAATGTAGTTCTAGAAGAGTTACTTCGGAAAATGAGAGGGGACGGTCACGGTTGCACAAACTTGGATCGTAGGTCTGTTCGATCAGGACTGAAACCGGTACAAAACAACTCTAACAGTTGCTAAACAGGCACTGGAATTTGGTACATTTCAGCATTGTAAGGTTTGAGAATGTTGTACGAAAAAAAGTGTTTCATTAAGTTACAAACCTTCTTCGAGTCTGAACATGTTACTGAACAATGGACGCTTTCAAGCTAACTTGCGGTCGATACACAAAAGCCTAAGTTAGCGGCTTCTCCCAAAATATGTGGGCGTGTGTGCGTATATACGTTATATACATATGTGTGTGTACGTTATTTATATGTGTATTATGTATGTTAGGCGTGCGAGTGTGTGTGTGTGTGCACTTCGAAAGTTTTCTGGGTAAAAACAAATTTATAGTTTTTTAAGCATGAAATAATTTCAGAGATTGTAGTGTAGCAACCGAAAAGAGAACTTCTAATTTTGTTTCAATAACTTATAATTTTCCTTTAAAATCAATAAAATAAAATAAACAATGTGTATATTTAAACCATATCATATCACATATATATATATTCATATCTGCACATACACACATTGAGACTTCGAGTGATGGTTCTTAGCAACAGAAATACAAAGCTGTAATACAATGTAGAAAATGTGGATTTAATGATTTAAGAGGCGTTTAAAATATCTATATGCCATAAGAATAAAGAGAAAGTTACAAAAGTAAGCCTAACAAGTTAATATGATTGAATAAATAATATCTACGGCTGTTTCAAATAAAAGAAACAAAATATATTAAAAGTCAGAAATAGTTTGTAGTTACTTGCCAACCGAAAGTAAACAATGTCTCGCCTCCATATTTAAATCTCTACAGGTTCTCCCGTCATGCATCCGAAATAAGAGTTATTTCCCCTTTTTGGTCCCTTGGTTAAAGTGCGCGACCGACTTTGGATTCTTTCCGCTCTTCGACTGTTTCCTTTGTGTTACGGTTGCCCGGCAATCTTCGTAAGCATGTTATTATCAGACAATAAAGGCGGCGAGCTAGCAGAACCGTTAGCACGCCGGGCGAAATGCGTAGCCGTATTTCGTCTGCCGTTACATTCTGAGTTCAAATTCCGCCGAGGTCGACTTTGCCTTTCATCCTTTCGGGGTCGATAAATTAAGTACCAGTTACGCACTGGAGTCGATGTAATCGACTTAATCCCATTTGTCTGTCCTCTCTGTGTTTAGCCCCTTGTAGGTAGTAAAGAAACGGGTTATTATCAGACAATAAAACTGAAAAGAATGAAGGGGAAAATATCTGCCTCCCTATAGCGTCTTTGTTTTCAATCATTAGACCGCAACCATACTTCAGCATCAACTTGAAGTATTTCTGTCGAACGAATTGACCCCAGGACTTACTGTTTTAAAGCCTGGTACTTAGTCTATCGGTCTGTTTTAACGAACAACTACGTCATGGACACGTAAACACATGCCTATGAAATCCACTTATGGGGGACTGAACGCGGAACCATGTGGTTGTGAAGCAAACTTCTTACCACTGAGCCACACTTGCGTCTGAAATTAATTTTCACGAAAATTTGTGCTTTTTAATGCTCTTTTCTACAAATACTTTTCTGATGGTGAAGATTACGATAGTGGCTTTGCACACACACATACTGACACATTTTTTTCAAAATTTCTTCGTTTTGCGTGTGTGTGTGCACATGCGATGTGGGATCTTTTCGGTTTGAACGTGAGTGTAGTGGGTGTTTTTAACGTGCCACCGGCACAGGGGCCAGAGCAATGCAATATTCTTGTAATTCTAAGACGGTGATCTGGCAGAAATGTTAGCACGCTGGGTGAAATGCTTAGTATTTCATCTGTCTTTACATTCTGAGTTCAAATTCTACCGAGGCCGACTTTGTCTTTCATCCTTTGGGGTCGATTAAATAAGTACTAATTACGCACTGGGATCGATGTAATCGACTTAATCCGTTTGTCTTCTCTGTGTTTAGCCCCTTGTGGGTAGTAAAGAAATAGGTATTTCGTCTGTCTTTATATTCTGAGTTCAAATTCCGCCGAGGTCGACTTTGCCTTTCATCCTTTCGGGGGGCGATAAATTAAGTACCTGTTTCTTTACTACCCACAAGGGGCTAAACACAGAGGGAACAAACAAGGACAGACAAAGGGATTAAGTCGATTACATCGACCCCAGTGTGCAACTGGTATTTATTTAATCGACCCTGAAAGGATGAAAGGCAAAGTCGACCTCGGCGGAATTTGAACTCAGAACGTAACGGCAGACGAAATACGGCTACGCATTTCGCCCGGCGTGCTAACGATTACGCACTGGGGTCGATGTAATCGACTTAATCCGTGTGTCTGTCCTTGTTTGTGCTCTCTGTGTTTAGCCCCTTGTGGGTAGTAAAGCAATAGGTATTTCATCTGTCTTTACATTCTGAGTTCAAATTCCACTGAGGTCAATAAATTAAGTACCAGTCGATCTAATCAATTGGCCCTCACCCCAAAAATTCCAGGCCTTGTGCCTAGAGGAGAAAAGATTATTCTTATAATTCTGAAATTGTTCATGGACAGGATCAATGCAAACTGGAATGAATCATTAAAAAAATCTCATGAAAAATTAATTGACAATCTTAAACTCAATAAATATTAACAACATTAAATGTGAAATGTCTTTTAAATGCACAGAAAGTGTGCATTGCCTATCAACTGTAGAAACTGTTAAATAGAATCATTGTTTAACGTCCGTTTTCCATGCTAGCACAGGTTCGACGATTTGACCAGGGTCTGGGAAGCCAGGAGGCTGCACCAGGCTCCAGTCTGATCTGGCAGTGTTTCTACAGCTGGATGCCCTTCCTAATGCCAACCACTCTGTGAGTGTAGTGGATGCTTTTTACATGTCACTGGCACAGGTGCCAGGGGAGGCTGGCAGCACTCACAATCAGTTGGTGCTCTTTACGTGCCACCGGCACAGAAGGCAGTCAAGGTGGTGCTGGCATCGGCAATGAAAATGAGGGAAGTCAAAACTAAAGTCTTCCAGTTTTCTTTGCCTTCACTTAAATGACTGAGATTGTACTGAAGACCTTTATGTTAAAAAAACAAAAAAATGTCATATTACAAGGAATTCCAAAGTGGCAAGGTTGCTAGTGTAATAGGATTTCTTGTAGAATTGTTTCTAAAGATAGTATTAGGTTGTCAGGCAATCAATCATGACTGGTCTGTGGACATCTTATAAAAATTTACTTTTGTAATATGTCATAACATTAAGGCTGCGAGCTGGCAGAACCGTTAGCATGCTGGGCGAAATGCTCAGCGGTATTTTGTCTGCCGCTATGTTCTGAGTTCAAATTCAGCCAAGGTTGACTTTGCCTTTCATCCTTTCAAGGTCAATTAAGTAAGTACTAATTACGTACTGGGGTCGATATAATCGACCTAATCCGTTTGTCCTCTCTGTGTTTAGCCCCTTGTGGGTAGTAAAGAAATAGGTATTTCGTCTGCCGATACGTTCTCAGTTCAAATTCCGCTGAGGTTGACTCTGCTTTTCATCCTTTCGGGGTTGATAAATTAAATACCAGTTGCATACTGGGGTTGATCTAATTGACTGCCCCCCACCCCCCAATTTCAGGCCTTGTGCCTAGAGTAGAAAAGAATATGTTGTAACGTTATTTTCCCAGGGAACCCATTTTTGCTCTTGCATTCCAACGGAGGTGGGGAGGGATGAAGTATGTGCTAATTTCGCTCACTGATGATAACAACAGCTGAGAAGCGTCATAGTTCGAAGAGGGATGGGTGTCACGGGAATGAGATGGGCCAGGGCCTAGCATGTATAGGCATAAACAAAATGCCCATTGGACTTCATTTTCATAACAGTTGGATTTTTCCTGAGCACAGCGAATTGCCAATCATCTCCTCTGTGAGGCACAGCATCTTTAGATCAGCTTTTACTACCTTGTCCTATTCTCTTCCTGGGTTTCCCACTTTCATAAGTGTCATCCACTTCAAGTAACTGCTACTTCTTTATACAACTGTCCTCATCACACTCTTCTCTCTTGCACATTACATCTGATTCCTCTTAGGCATAATTTTCTTTCAACACATTTGTACTCTATTTGTTCTACACTAACATTGCACATCCAATGGAGTAAACCAACTTCATTGGTCCTCTGCATTCATGGGCCCATATCTCACAACCATGTAGCATTGCTGTTTGTACACAAGCATCATACAATCTGCTTTTCACTCTAGGAGAGAAAGAGAGACCTTTTGTTGCCAACAGAGATAATAGTCCTGCAAACTTTCTTCATCATATTCTTATTCTAGCAACCATACTCTCAGTATATCCCCCTCCACTGCAAATTAGGCCATCTAGATAACAGAAATTATTTGTGTGTGTCCTACTACAAACTGTGATGGCTTCAGCCATACAAAGCTTATAAAATTTACAACTAAAGCACAAAAACCAAAACGAAGTCCAAAACACGTTCCGTATTCACATGACACAGATCTACAATTGTCCTCACAACAATGACATTTTAGTAACATAAATGTGATTTCATCATCTCTCTATATATAAACGGCAGTTTGTCTGTGCGTGTTTCTGTGTGTCTGTTTGCTTGTACCCTCACCCTGACCACAGCTTTCAACCGATTCTGATGAAACTTGACACACAGATAGCCCAATGTCATAATTCAAAACTAACGCAGCGAAAATTTTGAAAAGTTCCCCCAGTTCTGAAAAAAATCGATAAATTCGACATGGGGTCGAGAATCAGAAACACAAACCGGATAATTTACCATCATTTTTTTCCATTTTTTTGCTATAACTCTCTAAAAATGCTTTATAGTTATTTCCCTTACAAACCCGAGCAACGCCGGGCGATACTGCTAGTAATGTAATAACTGAACCTGTTTGGGTAACAAAAGATCAAATTCATTCCACTTGTTAATGAATCACCTTTTATTCAGCAAAGTTGAGACATTTGTATGAATGTACTCACTGTATGGGTTGTAGTAGTAGTAGTAATGTTGTTGATGTGGTTAAAGAAAGGTTTCACTAGAACACTACTCCTACTATGAGCGTAATCAAATTTGCCGAGTTGAAAATATTCATTCTCTCTCCTTAATGGTTAGGATGTTGCGTTCATCATCACAAAATGGTTTTGATTCCCAACACTGGGTGGTGCATTGAGTTGTTGAGCAAAACCCTTCATTTAAGCATTGTTCCAGTTCACTCAACTGTGACTGACTGGTGTCCCTTTCAGAGGGGTAAATGTTGTGATCTCGGTCACTTTTACACCACGGCAACTGGTCCAGTCTTACTCATGATAGAACTTACTGCTCTCTTGGTACTGTCTCCACGCCATATACTGCTGATGCTGACTATTCAACATACATCTGAATGTGGTCAATGCCAGTGGCACCTGATGGGACCCCATGCCAGTGGAGCATAAAAAACATCATTCGAGTGTGGTCGATGCCAGTGCCTCCTGACTGACCCCCGTGCCAGTAGCATGATACCAGTTCCACCTGACTGGCTTCCATGCTGATGACACGTAAAAAGCAGCATTTCAGTGTGGTTGATGCCAGTGCCCCCTATGCTGGTGGCACATAAAAAGCATGATGCTAGTGCCTCCTGACTGGCATGTAAGAAGCACCATTCAAGTGTGGTCAATGCCAGTGACCCCTGACTGGATCCCGTGCTGGTGGCACATAAAAAGCACCATTCGAGTATGGTCATTGCCAGTGCCCCCTGTACTGATAGCACATAAAAGGCACCATTCAAGTGTGGCCATTGCCAGTGCTCCATGACTGGTTCCTGTTCCGGGGGCACATAAAAGGCACCATTCGAGTGTGGTCAGTGCCAGTGCCTCCTGATTCACCCGTGCTGGTGGCACATAAAAAGCACCATTCGAGCATGGTCAATGCCAGTGCCCTCAGATTGGCTCCCATGCTCGTGGCATGTAAAAAGCACCCACTACACTCTCGGGGTGGTTGGCATTAGGAACGGCATCCAGTTGTAGAAACATTGCCAGATCAGACTGAAGTGTGGTGCAGCCTCCTGGCATGTCAAACTGTCCAACCCATGCCAGCATGGAAAGCAGATGTTAAACGATGATGATGATTAGCTGATTATGATAAGTGTATTCTATAGTGATGTCGATTAAATGACATCCAGTAGAGGGACCAGCTGTCCGAATAGACAGCTCCCTAGTAGTTAAAACAATTAAGGGTATGTGAAGCCAGGAAAAGCCCCCGGCCCATCAGGAATCACTGCTGAGATGCTTAAAACATCTGGTGGTGTGGGCTATGGCCTAGTCACCCCCATTGTAAATCAGGTAGTTCATGATGGAGTCATACCCAACGACTGGCATAGCAGCACCATAGCCAACTGCTACAAGGGTAAAGGTGATGCTCTAGATAGAAATAACTACAGGGGTATTAAACTGCTGGATCAGGTGATGAAGGTCATAGTCTATCTCATTAGGGAGAGAGCCTGCTTAGATGAGATGCAGTTCGGTTTTGTTCCGGGTAGAAGCACCACTGATGCCATATTCCTGGTTTGACAACTGCAAGAGAAATACCTAGCTAAAGAAAAACCCCTCTACTAAGCTTTCTTGTACTTGGAGAAAGCCTTTGACAGGGTCCTCCAATCCCTTATCTGGTGGGCAATGCAGAAACTGGAGATTGACAAATGGCTAATAAGGGCTGTAGATGCCCTATACAGAGAGGCCGTTAGTAAGGTTAGGATTGGCAACGAATATAGTGAAGAATTCCGGGTAGAAGTAGGGGTCCACCAAGGTTCAGCCCTCAGTCCCATTTTATTCATCGTAGTCCTCCAGGCAATAATAGAATTCAAGACGGGTTGCGGGTGGGAGCTCCTCTACCAGAACTAGAAAAGAAATTTCGGGCGTGGAAGCTAGGTTTAGAATCAAAGAGCCTTGTGAGAGTGGATTTCAAAGTACAGAAACTGAAGGAAGCCATGGTGTGTGTGTGTTACTGTCTCCTTGTCTTGGCATCATGTGATGGTTGTTTAGATGTGCTGTGGCAGAACCATCTAAATAACAGCTCCACTCAGAAGATATTGCTTTGTCAAGAAAGAACACCGTGTGCATTGAACATCTGAGAACCAAGTTGCAGTTTTTTTACTCACGACTCTCAGATATGTACAAGTAGAATAAGTTATACAAAACATTTACAAGTGAAGACCTTGTTCATCTTTTGTTGAATCCAAGTCAGGGTGGCTTAATGTCTATTTGCTGTTGCTTGTCCCATGGTTGTGCATCTCTCCAACGTGAGATTAAGAACTGAGGCAGTCATGTCTTGCTCCTGTCAGCCACAGTGGAAAAGAGAAGTCCCGGAATTCCAAAGTTACAAGCTACTCCACCTAGCTGCAAGCTACTGAGACAGCTACCGTCAGGGGAGGTAACTGCACCTACAGTTGTAAACCAATATCACTGTTTGGTCAAGGGGAAATGTTACCTTATTTGGAAACAGGTGAAAGTTCATTATAGAAAATTTGCTGTAACAAATTCCATTTGAGAAAAGAAAAAGGGGACATTAAAGCAATCATGAACTTTATGTATGAATGAGTCAGAAGTTTCTTTAGCAAACTACCCAACCCTTAAATGTTGTGTACTCTTACTTTTTTTTTTTGATATGTCTGGCTGAATTCAAAGTAGGACAACGCTGTGCTGATGATACTCTTTGAAGCAGAAACATGTACACAAGTCTTATTATCTCCAGAAAATCAAAGCAATGGTATATTCATTCAAAAGATTAATTGTTGATTACTAGAGATTATCTCTCCTTCTTAGTTGTACCTGCAGCTGGGGGTTTGCATACCTTCTCTTGAAGCATTATTTCAATAAATCAAGATTCTATCTTGTCAGATGTTTATTACCCCTTTCTTCATCTCTCTTATCTAAATCGAAGACACTGGCCATTCTATTTTTCATAGTTAATTTTTGCTGTGTGTGTGTGTGTGTGTGTATATATAAATATGCTGTGCTTGAGAAGACCTGGCAAGCCAAGTGAGACCGTAACCTCGTGGCCTATGCCAGGGGTGTAACCAGCCCACTTATGCGTACCTTTCCTTCATTGGACACTAAACTCTGCTTGTGAAGACCTGTAAGTGAAATCGAAATCAAATTTGATGATTGGTATCCGTGCTAGTTGAGCGCTAAGAGCACCATCCGAGCGTAATCGTTCCCAGAGCAGCAAACTGGCTTCCGTGCCAGTAAAGAGTACCATTTGAGCGTGATTGTTACTAGTGTCACCTTACTGGCACATGAAAAAACATTCAAGCGAGGTCATTGCCAGTGCTGCTGGACTAACTTCTGTGCAGGTGGCATGTAAAAATCACCATTTGAGCGTGGCCATTGCCAGCACCCACTACGTTCTCGGAGTGGTTGACATTAGGAAGGGCGTCCAGCTGTAGAAACCCTGCCAGATCAGATTGGAGCCTGGTGCAGCCATCTGGTTTGCCAGTCCTCAGTCAAATCGTCCAACCCATGCTAGCATGGAAAGCGGATGTTAAACGATGATGATGATATATACATTAGATTGACAAGTAATTTTAGTCTGAAAGAAGTCTTTTTTTCCTTCATACAAAGAATGAACTTTAATCAATTACATTTTTTCCACTTTTCTGGGAGCTTCATGATTCTGCACTCATAGAACTTCTGGTCCTTAGCCAAAAACTGAAGCAAGTGTGATTTCAGGTGATCATCATTGAAAGTTTTACTATTCAAAGAATTTTTCAAACTCCGAAATAAATGGTAATCTGATGTTGCAAGGCCAGAGTTATGGTGGATGTGAAATCACTTCTGAACCAAGCTCCTATAATTCTTGTGATCAGCTTTCATTTGCCTTCACGGCCACCAAGAAGGCAATTGTACAATTTTATTCTGAGAAGATAGTTTTTGTGTGTGGCAGAGCACAGGGGCAATAAACACCAAAAATGTACAGAAAATAGATTCCATTACATGCCAGGGGGAGAAATGAAAAGTAGTCGATAGCTTCTGTTACCTAAGTGACCAAGTCTGCAGTGAGTGTGGATGCTCAGAGAGCGTTGCCACTAGAATAAGAATAGCCTGGGCAAAGTTTAAAAAGCTCCTACCTCTGCTGGTAATAAAGGGCCTTTCATTCAGAGTGAAAGGTAGACTGTATGATGCATGTGTGTAAACAATTATGCTACAAGGCAGTGAAACATGGGTCATGACTGCTGAGGATATGCATAGGCCTGGAAGAAATGAAGCTAGTAAGATTTGCTGGATGTGTAATGTCAGTGTGCATACACGACAGAGTGTAAGCTCTCTCAGAGAAAAGTTGGACATAAGAAGCATCAGATGTAGTGTGCAAGAGAGATGATTGCATATTGATGAGGACAGCTGTTAAATATCACACCCTAACAGTGGAGAGAACCTGTGGAAGAGGTAGTGAAGTACGATCATCAAACGTTGGGCCTCACAGAGGCAATGGCAGGAGACCGAGACCTTTGGAAATATGCTTTGATTGAGAAGACCCAACAAGTGACATTGCAGCTGTGGCCAATACCACAGTTGCATAACCAGCCCATATAAAAGTACCCTTGAATCGCCAGGCAACATGCTGTGCATGAGAAGACCTGTTTGAATCAAGTGAAATTGTGGTCACGGCTGGCTCCCTGTGCCAGCAGCACATAAAAAGCACCATCCAAATGTGGTCGATGCCCACTGACTGGCAGTTACAACAATGCAATACTACACTTCATACAATTTATTCTTCTCTCAAAGTGAGAACCCCAGCTGGCTCTTCACCTCTTACTACCAATGAGGTCACCTAAGAAGAGTTACCAACTGTTTCTATGGAACTTCTGAGCAACTGGTAGCTCTCTTTGTACAAGTGCCTCATGAATTTGTGAACGTCCTGCATTTACATTCAGGCACACTCCATGGATTTATCTACCCCACTTCTGCATATCAATCCATTTCACTGATGGTAGCAAGTCTTGTTATACTAAATAAAACATTTCAACTTCAGTCCCATTGCATCTAACCCTACGACCAATATATTATCAGCAGAATCATCATTTAACATCTGTTGCTCATGGATAGTTTTGAGTCATCTCTATTTGAAGTTTTGCTCCCACATTTGGAAATACTTCTCAAAATCTTCGATTCAACAATCATCAGCATGCAGTTCACAGACAACCAATCTTAAGATTCTTCAGTTATGATTATAATAGATATCTACTGAGTATCAAAATGCTGATTGCCCTGTACATGTTGTAGGTCACATAGAACTTGTTCATCTTTGAGCATAGTTAACACAGTTCTTAAATAATTCATCCAATTTTCTTAAAAGCAACCAGATAGTAGAGGACAGTGCTGTCACCAAACAGTAGGCAGCACGTATTTATCTCGTCCAAGAACATCTGTCTAAGAGACACATTTGGGGTTTCATTCATTAGAAACCAGTTAAGTTACATGTGAAGTAACTTAAACTTATCTCAGTTATTCCACTCTTTTCCATCTCAACAATGTAGCTGGGTCAAAGGATAAAGAAATCCAAGATGCTACATTAATGCCATAAAGCTAACTAATACAAAACTAAAACATGAAAAGCTTAAAGAACATAGAATGATCTCTTGAACCCAAGTTCCAATGGAAAAGCATTTTCAGATAAACCAAATTAATGTTCTGAACTATGATTCAACCTGTGGATAAAACTATAAAGCAAAAAGAAAAGGTGCTGCTTCCATGCTAAGACCATTCTGCTGCTGTAGAATTATATTCCAAAAAGATACTTGCATATTTTCAAAGTGCAGAGAATCAGTTTTCCTTCCTAATGAAAAACACAAACTTCTGTAAAACCAGGTTCCGGTGGGAGCTGGATGCTTTTTACATTGCACTGGCACCAGACTCTTGAAGACCAGTCATCTTCGCCAGGGGATGAGAGAGATGTTCTTGCTTAATTGCCATCATCGCAATTCTTCTCACTCAGCAGTGAGAAAGAATGAAATAAATGTAAACAATGCAAAGAAAGGGTTGGGTGGGAAGAGAAGAGTCAATATGTCTGGTACCAGTGAGGATCTCTTGCATCAAGTACACCTTAACAAAAGTAATAACAGGTAAGACATGCAAAATGTGACCCATGACCCAGTTAGGAATCGAGTAACTCTCAACAAGAGTCAATAACAACCCATCAACCCCAAATCAACTATAAAAAGCCAATGCACATCAGTTATTTTTTCGGCAAATTAACGCATTAATGGGCTAAGCAAGTAACAAACAACAACACAAGAATAAAATTCACCCTTTATTGCAAAATGTCCATGATTTATGCATCTGCAATTGTAACTTCAACTTCAACACCAGGTTCAATGCTGATAGATGTCTGAAAGATCTTGTTAAGGAAAACCATTATACACAGAAAAGAACAGCAAAAACTCTCTTGATGACAGTAAACCTAGGCTCACTTTATCTAATATGTCCCTGAAAGGACACCAGGGTAGCTTGGAGGAAGATTTCACAACTAGTAAGCCAAGCGGGCACATAAAAGGCTCCTTTGCACCAGTAATTAGCCTAATGTAGCTGCCATCACAGCCAATTTTTGAAGTTGACATTAGAAATAAGATCAAAAAACACTCTTGCAAATTGCACAAACTATTCTAATGAAATAAATCAATATTAATTAACCGACCAAAACCTTTGTGAGTGGATTTGGTAGACCTGACAAAACAAGTACCTGCAATTAACAAAAAAATTAAGTGCAATGGTCAATCATTCAACTAAAAACTTCAAAGCAGCATCCCAGCCTAATGAGTGAAACAATGTCACAAAATGATTCTGAGAGATGTGAAAGCTAAAAGCAATTCTATCAAGCTTTTTCATGAGCAAAAGTGACAGGCAGACTGGGATTGAAGCATTCTCACATACAAGGAGAATTAAAATTGTCAGTAACTGAGAGACAGACGTGTATAGTATTGTACGAGAAAGGAATAGACACACCTAGAGATCACAATATATTACCAAAGCACAAAGATGGCCAGTGTGAAGCTTACCAAAACTGTCTAATTTCACAACATGGCTCTATGCTTGGTAAAACATCACTACAAGGGATGGAGGGAGAGAGAAAGAAAAATTGATAACTTATTTACTATTTACATACATCAAGGCCAATACAATGTACTAAAATCAATGACTCAATATGTCAGAAACAATAAAATTGTGCTGCCATCAACTAAAGTAAGTTGTAAAAACAACCACTGTTTAGTGATAGCAAGTTTATATTTGCACCGTATACCACTAAATACTAATTATTAGTACACAGCCGGCTTAGTTAGTGCAGTGATGATTATTGAGTACTTTCTATTTAAACATTTGCTCCTCATCCCCTTTACCTTGTATGAATAGGAATTTGACGTTCACACCACAACCCAATGTAAATCACAGACACCCAACAATAACTGGCATTCTTTTGTTTTGAATCGAAAAATCATAACATAGAACTTGGTAATTTCCGTGAACACGTGTTATCTTGTTAACTGTTAGTTGACATATTGAAATGGAAAGAGAAAGCTAATGGGTGCCTGTTTCTGCGTGTGTGCATGCACGTCTATTTCTGTGTTTGAGCGCGCTCTTTTCTTCAAGTTTAAAACACAACATTATCAGTGTAATTTCGTTATATCTACACTTCACAACACAGAGGGACAAACACGCATGCACAACCCATTAGCTTTCGCTTTCCATTTCGATACATCAACTGACACATAACAAGGCAACATGTGCTCATGGAAATTACTGAGTTTTGTTATGATTTTTCAAGTCAAAACGGAAGAATTCCCAATAATTTAAACCCTTTCACTCCACCAAACACTGTTTATAAAACAAAAATACAAAAAGGATACAATCTGTTTTACTATCTCTGATGGACTGTGTAGATCAATAATTCTTTTGTGAATTCTCATCTGGTACCTGTCCCATGTTTTGGATCCTTCTCCACAAGGGGTCTTTCTTGTAGTGATACGGAGAATCTTAGTAGGCATACGAACAGGACCCTTAACTTTTAGTTGTTTCTCTTTGGCTCCTCTGATCAGATCAGCACACACTAAGTTGAAAGAAAAGGTATTTAAAAACATTAACCACCAGGCAACATATTTGATCCAGCAAATCAGAATTATGCATATACATCCTCTTTACAGATGACAAAATGTCAATAAACAATTAAACACAAATTCCATCAAAAAACAGAAATCACCTTCAGGCCGTGCTCACTTTGCATTGTCGTACAATATATTTCTGCTAATATATTCCAATAGGCACCCCCCCCAATCTTAATTTACAGAAATACTCACCCTTTTCTAAGCTTTTTACATTCCTACTCGTCAAGGTGATGCGGATTCTGTGAACTGGAACATCTTCAACTGGAGCCTTACCAGTGTCTTTAGCGCAATGAGCCTGAATTGAAAAATTTCAATCAATTGAATAGAGTGAGAGAACAAAAGCACTAACAATTTGGATGGTGAATTAAAAGGGTTTCAATAAGTAACAGTTTTAGTTCAGCTCAAGTCCAGTGTTTATTGAACAAAGATACTCCACACACAAACTCCATTCAATCCAAAGTATCAAAGACGGCATGGTGTGTGGATGAAGATCGATTTGACAATTTATAAGCAAGGGGCTTCATTGTCTCATCGCTGTACTAATGTGAAATGTAAACTGCCCACAAGAGCCAAAGTATGTGGGCAAACATGTAAATACAGACACACATCACTAATCCATGAAGGTGATCAGCAGAGCAGACAGAATATTCATTCAGTGCAACAACCATGCGTTTGATATTTTAAAACTCCAATCGTCTACCGTAATTTTATCAAAACAAAAAAAAATTTCTAAACTAAAACTGTTGTACTTCATTTGAAACAGGGTCAGAAAATAAAAAGGTTAGATCCGACATCAATGTAATGCTGACAGCTAATTGCAAATTGTGAAAACAACCACTGTTTAGTGCCAGCAAGTTTATATTTGCACCGTATACCACTAAATACTAATTATTAGTACACAGCCGGCTTAGTTAGTGCAGTGAAAACAACAGGTTATGTAGGCAGATATGTACAATATAAACAATGAGGAAACCAAGCACATCATTTCCATATTTTCAGAAAATACAATATCTATGTAAATCATTCGTATACTCCTAAATAAAATAAACCAGGTTGATATCACAAAATTATCCTCCAGTTTCTTGACCTACATCAATAATTATGAACAGGCAAGCACTCTCCCAATAGTTATCAGTTACGGAAATTGGTAACAACAAAGTCGGAGAGAACTCGCGCCAATTATTCTTCGTAGAATTTATAAGCACAAATTGTAATCTCGCCACAATTCTAGAAATAAATCCTTGGATAAATCTGTAGGAAACATCAACCTAATCATGTCCTATGATGCCGGGAAATCTTTTAAAGAGTGACATATATATATATATATACTATTTAAGGGATACTGGAGCAGCTGTGAATCATAAAAAGCGATTGACCCTAATTAAATCAGAACCTATATAGACAAAATGCACCAAAGCTTCCCATAATACATAGCACATAATTAACCACATGTTGACAGAGCAAGCCAGATTGATTTGGCGATCTGGATCTCATCGATCTCGTGACCTAGATCCGATCAGGATTTACCAGAGTTACACAACAAACAAGAATAACTTCTAATATGGGCAATTATTGAAAAATTAGTAGATTATAATGAAGAGATAAATAATTATATTTCGACAATCGTAATGTTTAACGAATTGGTGGTAAGTGGTAAAATGTGACTGAGATGGGTACTACTTGAGAAGTGGTCCCGGTGCGCGCACTCGCTAGTCATGACTAGTCGATCCTTATTTACTTTGTGTAAAAAAATTATTTATTTTGTGTTTTATTTACTTTGTTAGGTAGTCGTAGGATCGACTAGTCATGACTAGCTAGCGCGGATGCGCGACTACGCGCACCGGGACCACTGAACTAAAGTAGTACTCTGGGATGTTTCCTGTGTAACTCTTCTCCAACGGTATGACCCTTAAAGGTCCGAGAAACTAATTTCTCGGACCGAATGAAACGTGTACAAATAGTAACTCCCACCCCGACCACAACGAAATAAGTGATTGCTGTGGAGTCAACGTTGGGACATTTGCTAAAACAGATCATAAAGGTTAAGACGAGAATATGAAGAATGCGGAAAGCGATGAATTGAATCCATTTCAAAAGAGCCAACATCATAAAAACCGATGAATTTAATAATAATTTCCTTTAAAGACCGCATGGAGATGAAACATGGCGCCCACATGCTGGAATTTAATTGAGGACTTTTCAAACAGAAATTACTCATTAAATATAACAATTGTAAACAAAATGGAAAATATCAACATAAATTTAATTTCTACATACCATTTTTAAGAATATTCTATGCCGGCCGACTTAATCAAAGACTTTCTAAGATCAGCGGTGAGCCAGGAAACGTCTTTTACGAGCGAAGCTCACTTGGGAAAGAAAGAATAGTAGCTGCGCAGTTACTAAACTCGGTACCAAAAATGGGGGTGAAAGGACGTCAGATTTATTTCTTAGCTTTCAAATATTATAAAATGCATAGATATCACTTATAACATGACAATTAAAACATTTTAAAAGAAATTTAAATTTCATTCGCTCTTTTTGTATCAAATTTGAAGTATTTATAATATATTTTATTTAACTCTGCACCCTCATGGACGAGTCCATTATGTATCCCTTTTGACGTTATATTAAAAAATATTAAATACCCTCAAAAGGATCTAAACTCGAAGGTTTAAACACAGAATTAAAAAAATACACGACGATGATAAAATTAAATAAATTTTAACGAACAAAGTGAATAATTTTCTTCCCAAATACCGGTTGTGACGTCATATGTACCACGTTATAGTCAAGATGGCAACCAAGGTAGGAAAAGTATTCGTCAATATATTTCACCCAAATCCGATTGCGTTTATTTTTATTCCACTCTTTCTTCGCTTCCCCGATCATGTTTCTAACTCATCTACGCTATCTTTTAATTATTTCTGCTGACAAGCTTGTCTTTTAACTTTGACCTAAAGCTGACAGTTAAACGAAAATCAACAAGAACCAGGCTACAATAAATGTTTGTAGCTCGTTTCTCTTCCAACTTTTTATTTATGTCCTAATTTTTACCTCTCGCTTTTTATTCCTGTTTCCAATTTCCCAGTTGTTTCATGTTTCTCGTTGAATCTCCTCAAATTAGCAAACAGATATACCTTCATACATTCACACATGCATCTTGGAGTCTAATATATTTAATGTGCTAAACATTTAATAATATTCAAAGTCTTTTATTTTGACAGTTTCCTGATCCATTTTGGGGTTGAGCTTTTAGGGTGGGGACCTGCTCGAATTTTGTATGTTATCACGGCCAAAGTTCACAAAAACTTAAGGTGCTGAATTTTGCTTGTCTTATGTGAATACCTGTACATTATTTAGATGTTCACTGTTCAAAGTGAAGTATTTAACTTAAAATAAGTAAAAATACAGGAATTTATTAAAAAAAAATTACAATTTATCTTTTTATTTTTGCTAGAGTTTACCTTTAGGTGGTCCGTATTTTTTTCCTTTATAGATATCATTTTATAGACATTTCAGGTAAAAAAAATACACTCCACATAATCATCTGATTTGCCAATGTTGAAGTGAAGTTTTTACTTTAAGTTGCCAACAACTTCGCTTTATTAAAGAAAAATTAAAAAGTCGAAACGACGTCCGACACATAGACGTCTTTTAATTAATTTCTGCTTTTTTTTTTCAAGTTGTGATGTGGCAGTTTTATTATATGAATCGGTTATAAACAATTTAAGTATTAAGTCAAAGGAGACTATTTTAAGCTTTCTCCACTAACGTTCGCAATTTCAACTCGTATGTTCCATATATTTCCCTCTGATTTGAATGTTTCTTGTTTATTTTATTCGTCTGTGTAAGAACGCATTATACAGCAGACAAACAACAACAACAAAAAAACTTATACGCGCTGCAGTTCATTTCAAATTGAAGATGTTTTGGCTTCCTCGTCGAAGGCTCGAATCGAACTTTAAAGTAGTTGTTCCTCGTAGGACAATAACACTTTTGGACAGAAGAGGCCGTCGGTGCTCTTATAGGTAAACCCGTTCGGATACGTTCCGACCGACCTCAGTAATCGGAGCAGACTACTACTATTACTACATTGTTTCAGTTTTATTTACCACCCAGGCTCATTCATTCTTGCATCAAAGCGTCTACAGTGTTACAAAATACATGGGGATACGCAAAAGAAAGTTATAGAAAAACGAGGAACAGTAAAGACATTATACTAGACAAATTGGCATGTTAAAAAATTAAGGAAGACGTCTCCAAAGAAATTACACTAGTTAAATGATTGTACATATACACAAAAGAGATGGAATTTAGGAGAGATTCATTCCCTCCTGGGTGGGATCAAGTTTTTCCACATCATTGAGCATCTCCCTTTTGCATTTCTTCTACGTACTGAATACTATTTTCCATGAAAATACCCGTGTTGGAATAGGCAAGAAAGGGCCTACGTCTCTTGTGATTGTTGTAACCCACAAACGATATTTTTTATGAGCAGCTTATCTTCAAGTTTCGGCATTCTTTCGATATAACTCGACAAAATCAAAACATTTCACTTCGCGTATTTCCGTGGGAGCAAATGACAGTTCGATTCTGTTTTCTGCTTGGAAATTTGCGGATTTTACATACACACATGAAACAGGTAACAAATATGCAAGGCTTTTTTTTCTTCAAGTTTAAAATGAGACATTGCTGGCATAATCTCGTTATATCTATACTCCACAACCCACGGAAATACCGAAAGTGAAATGTTTTGATTTTGTCGAGTTCTATCGAAAGAATGCCCAAGTTTCCTATCTTCCATATCTGAGCGTTTTCTTTCCCTAAATGTTCCTGTTATTTAAGTCCTTCATCAGTTCTTCATTTGCTGTGCAAAGAACTGTCTTCATTTATTATACAAAGCCCAGTGAAAATCCTAGGACATTTTGCCAGTCTTTCCCATAAGTTCACTTACTTTTTTTTGGCGGGGGGAGCGGCGGATTACTTTTTCCCTTCGTCTTTTTATGGTCTGTGGAAGTTTGCACCACCTGTTCCTAGTCTGTCTTGTTACAAGATGATGGCGTAATACAACTGGAAGCAGACTCCTTGGCTTCTTTATTGCCTTCTGTGATTCAAGGCAAGATGAATTTCTTTGGCTATCGTTGGAACTGTGACCAGTGGTGCCCTGGAAGTAGTTTCTAGGATCTGCTCTTCTTGTTGGCTCTATGGCTGTCCACTACTTTCTCCCTCTCTTCTGGCTTTTGCAGCTCCAGAATAGCACAGTTGTCTTGGTGGGGGGGGGGGGGTGTTATGAATTGTATGGCCATTCAGGTCTGTCCTGCTGACCATATACTTTTAGTCCTGGTACTCACAACCAGCCCACACAAGGGTGGTGCCGAGTCTAAAATCACCAATGCCCTGAAATATGACCCTTGTGTTCTGCTGGCCCCTATTTAGGGACACTGGTCTGAAGGGAAATGTGTGGTGCACCAACTCTGCCTGTTACTTGCGTTGTCATGAGAGGGTAAATTTCAAAGACAGAGGGAAAGAGAAATAAAGGATTATTACTATTTATAGAGACATCATTCAGTAACAACCAAAGGATTATTGTTAACCGTAGAAGGACAGTCATTTTCTGAGATTTTATTTTTAACTTTGCTGAATAATATTTTTTCAGTTCAATTATAAAACTGTATTTACATTACAGTTGAATTAATCACAATCACGAGTAAAGATTAATTGTTGACAAAGGTATGTGATTTCTTTTTACATTTAGATTTACACAAACAGAGGATTAATTCATTCTTTTTCGACATTTCCATGACTAACCATAATAGTTCAACCACCACTGACCAATGCCTTAGTTGTAAATTGTAGTACTTTTATATTTCATGGTCTGTCTCTGTGACTTATGTCCTGATGAGGTTCAATACAATGGAGCTATAAGTGTTATGATACTCTGCCTATAGTTAATAAATGTATGACTGCCCACCTTATGTTCTTTTCCTGCTACCAAAATAGAAGTGTTAACTGAGTTGATAGTATCTAGAGAATGGCTTGTAGTATTTGTTACAGCATTCAAATATCACCATGGTCAACTATGCCATTATCTTTTATGGTCATCAAACAAAGAACCAACTTGCCTTTTACTGTGGTAGATTCTTGTCTGTCTGCCCCCCTCTCTCTCTGTACATATATATATATATATAATATATATATATATAAGTTCAGCAAAATTTAGATTCAAATGAATATGGTACTTAAGTCAGAGGCACCAGAATTTTGTATGGTATTATCCATATAAATCCATGGGGTGATTATAATCAAAATAAGTATATGTATTGTCCGTTTGATAGAAGACTTCTATAAATGGCTGAAGATTGCTCAACATTTTAAAACTGATGTAATACTTAAAATGTTTAATAAAATGAAGTAGCATGAAATGATCGTACCAAATTACTGAAGATATACTTGTTGCTTATTTTGATTATATATACTACATGTATGGGAAATTCGGTCTGTGGGTGTGTTTGTGGAGTTGTTAGCTAACTCCTGCATCATTTTGCCGATTTTGATGAAGCGTGACATGTGAGTAGAACTCGTGTCTGGAAACCACATGTCATACTCAGATAGTTGGAAAAAAAAAATCGATAATAGGGCCCCTGGAGGGGATCCTTATATATAGCCAAGGAAAACAACCCATTCATTTTCCTAAATTAATTGAGTATGCTTATCTCTTAGTATTTGAACTGTTAGTTATTTTCACAATTTATCCAGTATAACACTTAAACAAGTAAATAGCATTTTCCTAAACGATAGATCCACTTATTTCGGTTAGTGACTTATTCACGAATATACCAACACCAGCGCCCCTGAGGGTAATATTCTCTGGGAATACACAAAAGTCCTTTTCAGAGTTATTTACTTTGAATTGTTATTATCTCATATCTGATTAGCCTGTTATTACGTAACATGCTTCACAATTTTTGTATATGTACCTTATTAGTATTCCCTCTTATGTTCTATATACTCTGGGAACACATTAAAGCCCTTTTCAGGGCTACTTTATTTGAATTCTTACTATCGGGTAACTAATTCCATTTTATTACAGAACTGACTTCACAATCGGGTAGTCATAACTTATTAGGAATTCCTAAAAACAAGATTCTGTGCAAGACCGTTTGATATTCTCTGTAAATGCACAAAAACCGTTTTAAGAGCTACATACTTTGTATTGTTGTTATTGGAATAGTGAAACAATTATGAGAATGGAACCAAGAATTACCGGGTACATCAACATATATATATCACCATGATCACTGTGACCGACCAGGCTATCAGATGTTGCTACACATCGCTGGTCACAATGTTCTTCGCATTGTTTTAGCCTTCAAATGACACCACCCCACTGGCTAAGCGAGCAGGCCAACAGAAGAAAGAATAAAAGTTGTGGTGAAAGAGTACAGCAGGGATCGCCACCACCCCTGCCAGAGTCTCATGGAGCTTTAAGTGTTTTCGCTTAATAAACACTCACAATGCCCGGTCTGGGAATTGAAACCGTGATCCTACAACCGCGAGTCCACTGCCCTAACCACTGAGCTATTGCGCCTCCACACACACACACACACACATATATATGGCAGGTTTACAAAAATAAATAAAAGACGAAGGCAGGTGGAGTACAAACAAACATATATATATATAAATAAATGTAGCTGTGTAAAGAAATACCTGCATATGGATGAGGACAGCTGTGTCAAGAAGTGCCAATCTCTGTGGAGGGAACCTGTGGTAGTGGTAGACCTAGGAAGACATGGGATGAAGTGGTGAAGCATGACCTTTGAACTTTGGGCTTCATAGTAGCAATGACTAGTGACTGAGACCTTTGGCGATATGCTGTTCTTGAGAAGACACGCCAAGCCAAGAAAAATTGTAGTGGTGGCTGATGCTGGTATCACATAACTGGCACCCATGCCAGTGGCTCGTAAAAGGCACCTTTTGAGTGTTGGGTGTCACAGAGGCAAGGTGGCTGATGCTGGTGGCACATAAAAAGCATTTTTTGAGTTGTGGGCCTCACAGAGGCAATGACAAATGACCGAGATCTTTGGCATTTTGCCATGCTTGAGAAGAAGGTCCATGAAGCCAAGTGAAATTGTAGTCATGGCAGATGCTGGTGTTGGTAGCACGTAAAAGCACCCATTACACTCTTGGTGTGGTTGGTGTTAGAAAGGGCATCCAGCCATAGAAACCATGTCAATTCAGACAAGAGTTAAACTGGTTAAACTGTCCAACCCATACAGACATTAAATGATGATGATGATATATATATATATATATATATATATATATATATATATATATATACATACTTGTGCCTGGGGAGAGTCATTCTCTTTTAGTGCCTTATTATTTAACACACTCACCGGTAAAATTTCCACTTATTTCTTATTTTTATTTTCTAAAATTTTCGTTGCGTGTTGCAATCTTTTCAATAGTCTTGACTCTGTCTGTTATTTACACTGCGTTCCCTTTTGTTTGTTTGTCCACGTGTGTGTGGGTCATATATATATATGAATGTATGTTTGTGTCTGTGTTTGTTCCCCCCAACATCGCTTGACAACTAATACTGGCGTGTTTACGTCCCCGTAACTTAGCAGTTTGGCAAAAGAGACCGATAAAATAAGTATTAGACTTACAAAGAATAAGTCCTGGGGTTGATTTGCTTGGCTAAAGCCGGTGCTCCATCATGGCCATAGTCAAATGACTGAAACAAGTTAAAGAAAAAAGGGTTGCGACCGACTTTTTGTGAGCTGGCGTCAAGCAGGCGAGTAAATCCTTCGTCCCGTCAGATTCTGGAGAGAGTGATGGCTTTTGGGGAGACCTTTGGCCTTGTGCCGGTCAAAGAAAGTTCGAGGAAGCTACCCTATAAAAAGCGAATGAGCTGTGAGTTTAAAACAGTCGGCCAGCAGTTCTGGCAGAGACGGGAGTGATACGACGGCGGTCAGTTGAGAAAGACAGACAGACAATGTGAGGGATGACAAGTGAGAGAATGACAGTGAATGTGAAAGAGGAAGACAGGTAGATAGTATTACGGAGCTAAGAGAGAGGGACTACGGTATGAGGGCACTGGCTATTGTAGTAGCTCGTAACGGTATGTTTATTTATGTTTTGATATGTGTTAACGAAGGAAAAAGAATTGTTGAAATGTAAAAGAATTGATGTATTGAAAAAAGAGAAAGAAGGAAAGAGGAAAAAGAAAGAACTGTGTAAAGACATTGTGAATTAAGTAAAAGAGTTGTTGAAAAGAAAGAGAGGAGGAGAAAGACTTTAAAGAACTTTGAACTGTATCGTTAATGTACAACTGATTTGTCTCTGAACTATAATGTGAACGTTATTTGTTTTAAATTGATCTGAGCATTAATTGATCTGAACTGTACCTGCATGCTTTGATTTGTTGTTTTCATGTATCACATTTTATTTGATGTAATAATTGTTATAAACTACTGTTGTTAAATGTAGCCAATTGCTTTCCGCCTTCTCTCTTTGTGTCTCTTCCTGTTGTTGTTGTTATCTCCGGTTGCCGGGTTCGCCGCTGCCACTTTCCCCCACCGAATTCTCTCTCCGGGTCCGTGGCAAGTTCATCGATCGATCGGGCCGGTCAATCGTCGTCGCTTGACTTGGTAGGGTCCCGGGTTTTCCGAAGAGTTTGAGCGACGGCAGGTGGATTTCGTAACAATATATATATATATATATATTTATATATATATAATAACAAAGGGTGAAATTAATTAATTAAGAAATAATTAGTAATTTCACCAAGTAGAATTCTGCATGAAAAAGACCATTTTATGGTAAGTTTAAGTAATACTATATAATTAAGGTTCAGCAATGATTAGCTTCACCACACACCGAAGTTTAGAAATAGCAGTCAAAATCTTAGCTATTCCTTCTACTTTAAAGTTTTGGTTTTCTGGGAACTCCCTTTAAAGTAGAAGGAATAGCTAAGATTTTGACTGCTATTTCTAAACTTCGGTGTGTGGTGAACCTAATTATATAGTATTACTATAATGGCGTTAGGAAGGGCATCCAGCCGTAGAAACACTGCCAGATCTGACTGGGCCTGACGAAGCCTTCCAGTTTCACAGACCCCAGTTGACCCGTCCAACCCATGCTAGCATGGAAAGCGGACGCTAAACGATGATGATGATGATGATGATATATATATATATATAGATTTGACTTAGACATTAGGTTTCATCTGTTGAAGGTTTGTTGACATAGTTGAATGAATTGCCTTATGAAATCAATATTATCAATAAATTTCAGAGTAGATAATACAAAAAGTACCAAAACCAATAGATATTTTTAACAGTCTCTGTATTGATTAACACTGTCAATCACTGCTGTTCTCAATGACCTCCCGTGTCTTTCATCATTATCCATTTATTTTAGTCTCTTATGTACCCCTATATCTCCTTCTTCGTGGATTCTACACTTTGCACGTCATTCTATGGCTTTCTCTTTTATTTTCCTTTCCGATCCACTCCTATATCTCCCCCACCTGACCCTTCTGGTATATCCCGTCATCTGCACGCCCACCCTTGTTCATTACTCACTACATTAACCTCTAACTCCCCCTGTTTACTCCTCCCCATTCTTGTGAAAACATTCCCTCCTTCCCTCCCTCCCATGATCCACCATGATCACCTTCTTGTTCCTTGAGACTTTGCTACCTTCCTCTTATCTCCTTCAGCCATATATCTCTATTGCAAGACGTATGCACTTGTCTTTCTCTCTCATACTTTTGCCCTTCAACACCTGGCCTACAGCCACCACCCTCCAGCTTCTCCCAAATACTTCCTCTTAGTATTTCGGAGCTTTCCCCCCTTTTCCTCCGTTCTGTTCTGTGTTGCAAGTTACCTGGCAACCTCATCAGTGCTGGTGACACACTTTGTACAGTGGTTGGTATTAAGAAGGGCAACATCCAGTCATAGAAAGAAACCATGCCAAAGAAGACATTGAAGCTTGGCACAGCTTTGCAGCTCCCTGCCAAGTCATCCTACCCCTGTACCAGCAATCTAGAACCTTGAGAAAACAAGATACAGAATGTTTACAGTCAACAAACACATCAAAAGTGTCCACCATCAGCAAAAATGCTGCTGAGGATTCAACGGAGGCGGGAGTGAAACATTAGCACAATGTGTCCAATATAGGCAGAACCATTAGCACACTGGGCGAAATGCTTAGCAGTATTTCGTCTGCCGCTACATTCTGAGTTCAAATTCCGCCGAGGTCGACTTTGCCTTTCATCCTTTCGGGGTCAATAAATTAAGTACCAGTTATGCACTGGGGTCGATATAATCAACTTAATCCCTTTGTCTGTCTTTGTTTATCCTCTCTGTGTTTAGCCGCTTGTGGGCAATAAAGAAATAACAATATGTCCAATATGTCTGCACGACTGCAGTGGGCTTCACAGCACCAACATTGCAGGAAGTCAGTGGTCTTCTATGATGAGAGTCGGTACTGTGTTTCCATCTTGGATGGCAGTGAGGGTGTGGTGTAGGAGGGGTGAATTGTACAGAGACGCATGTGTCCTAGAGAGAGAGACATGAAGTGGCCAAAGCATCATGGTTTAGGGTGCTATAGACCTGAATCAGGGAATTGGGCCCCACGTGTTCCAAAGTGTTGGTGCAGGCAGAGGGAATGGCATCACAGAGCAGCACATTGTTGACCAGATCCTAAGATCTTATACTGTGCCCTTCTTCGTGCATCACCATAGTCACGAGTTTCAGCAGGACATGCTCCCTCCCACACAGCCAGGGGCACCATGGACTTCCTGCATCAGCACATCATCAGAACCATGCCATGGCCAGCTCTCAGCCCTGATTTGAACCCAATTGAACACCTGTGGGATGAAATCCAGAGATGGCTGAACCAGGTGGTCCCAAGGCTGACAATTCGAGTGGAACTGGAGGCAGCTTTCCTCAGGGTGTGGGCACAGGTACCAGTGGCTTTTGTGAACCACCTCATGCACTCCATGTACCGATGGTGTATGGCCGTTTTGAACATCCAGTGAATTCATACATGATATTGAACATCATGCCCTACAATCTCGATGACAACGACCCGTAGACTGTGCTCAAAGTGCATCCAAGAAATTGACTTCATCAGACTTATCAAAATTTATCTCTGACATAATCATCATCGTCATTTAATGTCCACTTTCCATGCTAGCATGGGTTGGATGATTTGACTGAGGTCTGGCAAACCAGACTCCAATCTGATCTGACAGAGTTTCTACAGCTGGATGCCCTTCCTAACGCCAGCCACTCCGAGAGTGTGGTGGGTGCTTTTACGTGCCACCGACACAAGGGCCAGTTTGGTGGTACTGGCAATGGCCATGCCCAAATGGTGCTTTTTACGTGCCACCTGCACAGGAGCCAGTCCAGTGGTACTGGCAACGACCTCGGTCGAATGTTTCACGTGCCACCAGCAGAAGTGCTAGTAAGGCGACGCGGTAACGATCACGCTCGAATGGTGTGCTTAACATGCCATAATGAAATTAAAATGTATTTCACAGTCACACACGTCTCGCATTTCTTTTGCAGTTCAGTGTACAAATGAATAAAACCTGATGAGTTCTTTAATACTGCAGATCCACACAGGAAACAGGCAACAGTTGCTTGCAACTTAGCAACAGTTTGCCAGTTAGGCTTTTAAAGATGTGCAAGAATCTTTCCCCAAATTTCCTTGTATCTGGAAAACTTACAGAACTGTTAAAAGAATACCTATTTCTTTACTACCCACAAGGGGCTAAACACAGAGGGGACAGACAAGGACAGACAGATGGATTAAGTCGATTATATCGACCCCAGTGCGTAACTGGTACTTATTTAATCGACCCTGAAAGGATGAAAGGCAAAGTCGACCTCAGCAGAATTTGAGCTTAGAACGTAATGGCAGACGAAATACGGCTACGCATTTCGCCCAGCGTGCTAATGGTTCTGCCAGCTTGCCGCATTACTCAAGGTGCTGCATAATGAAACTGGACTTGAAACCATGTGGCCAAGAAGCAAGCTTCTTCTCAGCCATTGTCATGTCTGAGAAAGAAATACCTGAAGAGTAATCACCATTTATATAGCACAACTTGCTTTGACAATGATTCCAACCCTCTTGATTCTGTCTTCTGGTCTTATTGCATCAATGAGAGAAAAATGCTGTTTAGTTTGTTTATGGTTTGTCAGCTTGCAGTTTCTATTCTTGGTCTGGGCTTTTTACTTCATCTTAGAACAAGATATGTTTGTCTCTCTCTGTGTCATCTGAAAGCAATTCTCAAAAGAAATTGCCTATGCTGTCTTGTAAGCAACATTGGTGAATTGATTTGTTATAAGAACTATTTTACAAGGAAAATGTTGTATTTTGCGAGACAGCTTGCTGTTTGTGGTGGTAACAGTGGTAAGTCTAGCACTTGATCCAGTACATGCCTTGGTATTTAGGATATGTTCTTTTATGTGTTGTTTATTACTGTAGTATATCAGCTCATATGGGGGGGTTAATGTCATCTGCATTTTCTTTGTTGCCATGATTTAGACAGATTCTGACAGCAGCAGATGGTTGTCCCGATGCAGGTCTTGTCATTATTTTTCTATGTATCATTACATCTTTGTTTTGACTGCAATTGAAAGCTGCTAAGTCATCATCATCATCATCATCGTTTAACGTCTGCTTTCCATGCTGGCATGGGCTAGATGATTTGACTGAGAACTGGTGAACCAGATGACTGCACCAGGTTCCAGTCTGATCTGGCAGAGTTTCTACAGCTGGATGCCCTTCCTAACGCCAACCACTCCGAGAGTGTAGTGGGTGCTTTTACGTGCCACCGGTATGAGGGCCAGTCAGGTGGTACTGGCAACGACCTTGCTCAAATGTTTTTTTTCATGTACCACCAGCACAAGTGTTTGTAAGGCAATGTAAGCTGACTTGCAGGCCCCTGCTACATAGTTTCGCACTTGTCATGTGTGGATTATTTTAAAGAATACAAGAGTCTGGAATATCACTGACATTATAATTCAATGAGTTGGTAGTTCAGTTGATTGAGCAACTGGATTCCCTTCACCAAATCTATCATGGGATTCATTTACTTTTATTATTCTGTGTGTGTGTAGCACGTATATCAGTGAAGTATACTTAAGGTGTACTTGGTGTATTCCTTTAAAAATAAAAATCATGAAATAAATCATTTACGGAATTTTTATAAATCTTCTGTTTGCAACTTGTTACTGTATCATTTTACGTTCACTTTTTATGATGTTTTGGGGGTAGGCCATCATGGTTCAAGGCAGTTCTTAACTGCTCTCTCTGAGAGACATTGAAAATAACTACCCTCCTAGAGGATCAGGGGGCCACATCTTGCTTGTGTATTCTATTTTGGTATAGTTTCTATAGCTGGATACTCTTCCTAACACTAACTGTATCAAATTGGGTTCTGGGTGTGTTTTACTGCAATACCAGGGTCATTCCCGTGGTAAGATCAAGTTCTTTTCTATCCTGTATTATCTCTGATTGTCAATCTCTACATTTCAATTGCCCTAGTATTATCCGAGTTAAGCTGTAATCACCAGATAATCTGCACAACTTTTACTTAAAATAGAAGTGTGTGACATTGCATATAGTGAGGAGGGAAGCATGAAATTAGAAGTGGCAACTTATAACCGATAACTGCGCTTGCTGGGTCTTGAATTCATTTATAATACTTGACAAGTCACAACCAGCTAATTAATAGAGATCGTTAAGATGGTTAGTAGCTTGGCATCATAAAGACAATATTTGTGGTTGATTGTTAAAGAAGAAATGAGGAAGATTAATCTTAAACTGTTTTTGAGTTTTTGTCTGACTATTCATAATCTGCAGCATTCATCAATGAGTGATTAAAGCTTGAGTGATTAAAGCTTGTTGAGTTTTGAAGACAGACGTAAAAGTGTATCATGGTATTTGTTTTTCCTCAAGTGTAATAATGCTATATTTGAAGTTAACCAAAGTAATATGAGGTCTGATCAATTAGTATCCGGACTGTTGCCATAGTAATGAAGCTAAAGCATGCAGAGTGAAGCCACTTGGTCCAGGTTGACCATGACCTCTGCTGTGCATGTGCACTAAGTTTTAACATTCTAGCTCACTTCTGCTGTTTACAGCAGTGCTTGGAAGGAACGTGTGTAGCGTGTGACCATCGCATTGACTACAACAAAGTTATCATAGCGATACCTGCTCAGGGGCCTATGCAGAGTTGCAGGAAGTGTATAGAGAGAAGTGTATGGGCTGCACACAAGTGTACGAGTGGTTCAGATGTTTCCAAGATGGCCGAAAAAATGTCGATAGTGATGAACGTTCTGGAAGACCCGCAACCAGCAGAACTGAGATAAACATCGCAGCTGTGAGGGGAAATCGTTGAATCACCATCCGTGAGTTATCAGAGGATGTGCAGATTAGTTACGGTTCAGTTCAATCCATTATCACTGAAAGTTTGGGTATGAGAGGCGTGTCTGTCAAGTTTGTGCCAAAACTGCTTTCAGCTGACCAAAAGGACACTCAGGTTTTAGTTGCACAAGATCTTGATTGTGTCGAGAAGGGTGAAAACTTTGCGCAGACCCCTGAGTAGGTATCACCAAGCTTTTGGCAAAATTTGATGCAGATTTTCTGCTCAACTTTCTCTGTCATGGTCAATGCGATGAACACACGCTACACACCGTCCTTCCAAGCACTACTGTAAACAGTGAAAGTGAGCTAGAACATTAAATCATAGTGCGCATGCACAGCAGAGTTCAAGGTCAATCTGTGCCAAGCGGTTTTACTCTGCTTGCTTTAGCTTCTTTACTATGGCAGCAGTCTGAATACTTATTGATCAAGCCTCGTGTATATAGCTGGGAATTGAAACTGGGTTGTAAGATTTAGCTCTCAGCATTTTACCTTTATGGTTTTATATATCTTTGCATTTCCAAAAGAGTAGAGTACAGCTGAAGCTTCAATTTGTAACAATAGAGAGTTTCTTGTTTTTATTATTTTTATTGTGCATTTGTGAAGGTGAAGAACAAGCTCTGGAAAACTTTAAGATAAAAGACTGCAAAATCAGCTTAAATTTATATCAGCATGGCTGTGTTTAACAAGCTTACTTCTCAACCATTTTGTCTTGGGTTCAGTCCCGCTGCATGGCACCTTGGGCAGGTGTCTTCTGCTGTAGACTTGAACCAACCAAATATATATACAACGGGCTTCTTTCAGTTTCTGTCTACTAAATCCATTCACAAGGCTTTGGTCAGCCTGAGGCTATAGTAGAAAACACTTGCCCAAGGTGTCACGCAGTGGGACTGAACCCGGAACTATGTGGCTGGGAAGCAAGTTTCTTACCACACAGCCAGGCCTGTTGTATATTTATGATTTGTCTGTTTTGTTGCGTCCATCCTTTCCGTGGTTCTCCATAGATGTTCGAACCAGCACTGTAAGCTCTCCAACCAAGATTCATACTTCTGGCTCGTCACTAATTCCTTTGAGAAGACATAACACAGTGTTGATTTAACCTGTTTCGTTAATCTCTGAAATCAATAAGGGTCATTATGCTTTGATAGTTGTGTTGGTTTGGTTCACAGAAAAGTCAGATTGTTTCCTTTCTTTGTTGTGTTTGTAGAAGTAGAATAAATATTAGTTGTGTGTGTGTGTGTGTGTGTATATATATATTTGTGTGTTTGTGTGCATGCGTGTAATCTTTTACTTTGTGTGTGTTCATTCTTATAAATTTTTTTCTTGATGATTGTAACATACAGAAAAATGCTCGTGTGTGCATACATGGATATATATATATATATATATATATATGTATGTATGTGTATGTATATGTATATATATGTATGTATATGTATGTATATATATGTATGTATATATGTATGTGTGTATGTTTTTATTTATAGTTGTTGAAGAGAAATTTGAACCAACTGAAAAGAATAAATCTTTAAAAAAAATTCAAATTAAGTGAATAATAAAAATACTTGTAACCTTCACTGAGGTTTTGTTTATACAATCAATAAGTTGACATCTGTTACTCTGCATATATTTTCCTCTGACATTCAACTATAGCATATCGACACAAAAATGTATGTGTGTGTGTGGAGAGAAGTGAAACTTTTTTTTCTTGTCTGTGTAGATATGGAGATTTGAGGCAGAGGCATGAATATCTAACCTGATCAAGATTTTCAAGTTTATAATTTAATAAATTCTGACCAACTAATCCTCAGCCACTCGGTCTTTATGGATAAACTGCTGGCATTCTGTTGGTTATGATGACGAGCGTTCTAGTTGACTTGATCACTGGAATAGCCTGCTCATGAAATTAACATACAGGTGGCTGAGTACTCCACAAACATGTGTACCCTCAATATAGTTCTCAGGGAGATTCAGCTTAATACTGAATGTAACAAGGCTGGCCCCTTTGAAAACCAAGTGTAACTTTTGCCAGCTGAGTGGAGTAATGTGAAATAAAGTGTCTTGCTCAAGGAATCAATGTGCTGCCTAAAATTGAACTCACAACCTTACAATTGGGAACCAAGTACTCTAACTACTAAACTATGTGCCTTCACAACAAATAAAATATAAGATTAAAACAAACCACATGGTTCCGGGTTCAGTCTCACTGCGTGGCACCTTGGGCAAGTGTCTTCTATAGCCTTGGGCTGACCAAAGCCTTGTGAGTGGATTTGGTAGAGGGAAACTGAAAGAAGCCCGGCGTATATATTAATATATATGTGTTTGTGTGTCTGTGTGTCCACCCCACCATCGCTTGACAACCGATGCTGGTGTATATATGTCCCTGTAACTTAGAGGTTCGGCAAAAGTGAATGATAGAATAAGTACTAGGCTTACAAAGAATAAGTCCTGGGGGTCGATTTGTTTGACTAAAGGCGTAAACTAAAGACTGAAACAAGTAAAAGAATAAAAAAGAAAGAATAAAGAATTAAACCAAAGCAAAGTTCTGTGGATATTAGAATGTGATCATTCGAATTGTTGCAGAAGTTAAGATGTAGTTTGTTTCTATTTGAAGTGTGTTTAGTGCTGTTGCATGTTTGTCAAGGTCATTCAGGCATTGAAACAAAAGACGAAGATGTTTTGCTCTTGTTGCCTTCTTTCATCATCATCATCATCGTTTAACGTCCTCTTTCCATGCTAGCATGGGTTGGATGATTTGACTGAGGTCTGGCGAACCAGACTCCTATCTGATCTGGCAGAGTTTCTACAGCTGGATGCCTTCCTAATGTCACCCACTCTGAGAGTGTAGTGGGTGCTTTTACGTGCCACTGGCATGAGGGCCAGTTTGGTGGTACTGGCAACGGCCATGTTCAAATGGTGCTTTTTATGTGCCACCTGCACAGGAGCCATAGTTGTTTGTTTTCTATTATTTATCCCCCGCCCACAATAGAAGTTGCTATGTTTAAATTTAGTTTAGCTTCACCTGCTAGAATTAGCAGTCAAATCTCTTTCCAATCATACCCTTCGTTCATTTATTCGATTCTCGTTGTGCCTTGTCACCCCAATTCCACAAGACAACGAGAACTGAATGTATAAACGAAGGGTATGATTGGAAAGAAGATTCGATTGCCAATTCTGGCAGGTGAAGCTAAACTAAATCTAAACATAGCAAACTGTCCTAAAAATAAATCCCCAAAAAACGGTGGAGTCAGTGTCCTAGATATTGTGCATGAACAAACAAAATAAATGGATTATCACTGGTGAAATGTGTTCGGTAAGTCTGCTTTATCAAGCATGACAGGAGACTCAACAACAAGTTTTAAAAGCTCAAACTCCTTCCCATTCTCCTCCCCCTTATCATCATCATCGTTCAATGTCCGTTTTCCATGCTGGCATGGGTTGGATCGTTGGACTCCAGAGCTGGCAAGATGGAGGGCTGCACTAAGCTCCAGTTTGTCTGTTTTGGCTTGGTTTCTACTGATGGATGCCCTTCCTAATGCCAGGGTGGCACTGGGTGCTTTTAATATGGCACCCCTGCCTCCTTTGCTTGCTATGTGGCTCCTTTCTTATTCATTATTATCTTTTTAAGTTCATAGGAATGGTTAAGGCAGGATGACTTTGTGGTATTCATCATCATCATCATCATCATCATTGTTTAGCGTCCGTTTTCCATGCTAGCATGGGTTGGACGGGTCAACTGGGGTCTGTGAAGCTGGAAGGCTTCGTCAGGCCCAGTCAGATCTGGCAGTGTTTCTACGGCTGGATGCCCTTCCTAACGCCAACCACTCCGCGAGTGTAGTGGGTGTTTTTTACGTGCCACCTGCACAGGTGCCAGACAGAGCTGGTGAACGGCCACGAACGGATGGTGCTTTTATGTGTCACCGGCTCGGGGCCAGGCGATGCTGGCAACGGACACGAACGGATGGTGCTTTTACGTGCCACCGACACGGGGCCAGACAGAGCTGGCAACCGGCCACAAACGGACGGTGCTTTTACGTGTCACCGGCACGGGGGCCAGCCGAGGCTGGCAACGGATGCGAACGGATGGTGCTTTTACGTGCCACCGACACGGTTGCCAGACATGGCCTATTGAATTCTTTGTTTGATTTGAGCATGAGAACTAGGTTGTTTGACCATCAGACTTCTAGCAGACAGCTAGTTTTGAACTTCTGGTTTGACCCAGAGAACTATAAAATCAGAACACAGTTGGGGGTTGAACCTTGGTGGACACTTACCTGCATACTGAGAAAATTGCAAATTTCAGAAGGAAATGAAGTGAAATGTCTTAACCAGGAATTGAACTTGCATCATATACTTTTACCTGTCGTGGCATTTATACTGAGTGACATGGTGTAACAGTAAATTATCGACATTTTGTTCATGCGTAATATTGGGGACATTATCTAACCCTATTTCAAGACATAAAGGTATGATTGGAAAGAGATTTGACTGTTAATTCTAGCAGGTCAAGCTAGACTAAATTTAAACATAGAAAACTGCTGCTGTGGGGGAAAGCAATTGATATTTCAAACAAGCATTTCATTTATAGTTCACATCAAATTTTCCCATTTCAGAATGGTTGACAGGGATAATTTCTTGTTGTAAATTTAGACATGTTGTAGTAGTTGTTTTATGTAGACAGGTGCCCCTCTAATAACTGCTAATTATTTGGGTATATAAAGTAGGAATGAATGATGCGAAAACGGTTATATACATTCCTGCCAGTACCATATTAGTGACTGTTGTAAAGATCAAACTCATGTCTATAGATTAAATTTGTTCCACACCTTAATATCGAGCGTGGTCGTCGCCAGTGCCGCTGGACTGGCTCATGTGCAGGTGGCACATAAAAAGCATCATTTGGGCGTGGCCATTGCCAGTACCACCAAGCTGGCCCTCGTACCGGTGGCACGTAAAAGCACCCACTACACTCTTGGAGTGGTTGGCATTAGGAAGGGCATCCAGCTGTAGAAACTCTGCCTGATCAGATTGGAGTCTGGTTCGCCAGACCTCAGTCAAATCGTCCAACCCATGCTAGCATGGAAAGTGGATGTTAAATGATGATGATGGTTGCATTTAAGGTCTAGATTATCACTGAGTACCTGTTACGATTTTAAAAATGTGTTGGAAAATTATCGAAGTTTAATACTTTAAAAGTTTTTTTTTTTTATAAATAATTAACTGTTATTAAATCTTTATGAATGACTCTTGAAAATTGATGCTTTTTTGTGCATTGGGAGGGATAAAGTGAATTGAATTGACTCAGATACACATGTTTGCTGCTTATTTTATTGAGTCTAGAACAAATAAATGAAAGTTTAACCGAATCTCCATGGAATTTGAACTCAGGACAGCTGAAAGTTAACCGTGCCAAGTGCTGGAGTCTGATAATCCACTTGTCCTATCATTTTATTGATATTAATGAATATTAAGTTTTACTCAGCATTTTTTTTTCTTTCTTTTTAATTATAGATGATTACCATATATATACTATGGAGTTTTGTTGCTTGTTCATTCTTCTACGTAGCCCAGGCTTTCTATGTACCTGGAGTGGCTCCAGTTGAGTTTCACAGGGGTCAACCTGTAGAGGTCAAGGTAAGTTTTCTATAGTTCTTGTCTTTGCTACAAACCTTTGTCACAAAGGTTTTGTCTTTCTTGTCTTTGAGATGTTGGTATGATATGTTTTATTGATTTCAAGAAATACCATCCAGTCATACCTTTTCTTTTAATGCAGCACTCATTTTATAGGATAGTGATTCTATGGCAGTAAGGTTAGGGTGGTGACATACTTACCACATGGTCCTATGTTCACATTGCACCCTCAGTTGTTGTTGTTGTTGTGTTGTCCCCTTGAGCAAGGCACATTGTTTTGCCCCCCCCCCTCTTTCCAATTTGCTTGATATGTAGGTTTAATTCCTCTTTTATTGTCAAGTAATTTTAGTGGTAGAAAGGACATGTGCGCTGTCTTTTTAAAGAGACCTGAAGGAAAGCATCCCTCAACATAGACACTTTAACTTGGTATCTTCCAGAAGTACCAAGATACTCTTTGTCTTACATATCAAAGAAACCTCTCTCTCTGTATCAGGAGTCCCCAAACTTTTTAGAACATTGACCTCTTCATAGAATCCTTGACTCCTTATTGACCTCCCCCCCCCGCCGCCAGGCATGTACAAGAAAATGAATAAATAATACTAATATCGACCACTTTGGAGACCCTTGTTCTATATAAAAAGCTCACAATTAAAGCCTTCAAATTTGTTGCAAATGATAAACCTTACAATCTTTGATGCTTCCTCATGTCAACCTTACATGGATCACCTTGCCAAGGCTATGTGCAAAAGATTATATTTCCTTTTCTGGGTTAGGAAATATTTAAACTCTAATAAGTTTCTAACATTCTACAAAGTGTGACCCACTTGCTGGGGCTTCTTCTAGAAGGTTGTTCACATATTTTGGACACTTCAGCAATTAAACAAATACTTGAGAGCTGTGTTTAAAGGAAGGTCTTCTGAGCTTAATTCACCAATATGTGGGTTCAAATCTGCTGTGAGTGTGCTGTTGCTTCTGGGCACAAAGCATTCTACATTGTTTCAACCATTTAATATGCAACAGCTTATCTCGAAATGCGTCCAGGAAGAGATTTCATGGTGATGGAACCGGAGAGCCAAGCACTTAGCTCTCATTAATCTCACAAAAGATAATGAGTTATTTACATCTTGAGACATGCTGAAGAAGCCATAAGGTACAGAAAGCTCTCACGATAGCTCCTCTAATTCTGCTGGCACTTAGAATAATTGTCTTTGAAAAGGTTAGCAAGCAGCCAGCCATAGAAAACCCTGCCTGTAGATGTCTTGAAACAGTGTTGGGAATGACAGCAAAGGAAAGTATTCTCATTGTTTCATTCAATTATTTTTATTGTATCTTTTTTTTTCAGGCTGTGAAAATGACAAGTGTAAAGACACAGTTACCTTATGAATATTATTCTTTACCATTCTGTAAACCTCAAGGTGGAGTGGTTTATAAAACAGAAAACCTTGGTGAGTACAGATGACAGATATATTTAAAATAACTCAGCAAAGTTGTGATAGTTTTGTTGTTGTTATAATTGTGTTTAAAGAGGTGAGATAATGGTGTTGTGGCCTATATATATAAGTTCAGCAAAATTTAGATTCAGATGAATATGGTACTTAAGTTAAAGGTACCAGAATTTTGTATGGTATTATCCATATAAATCAAATGGGGTGATTATAGTCAAAATAAGCAACAAGGATATCCAAGGTAGAGTAGTAAAATAGTTTCATGCTACTTCATTTTATTAAACACTGTATTACATCAGTTTTAAAATGTCGGGCAATCTTCAGCCACTTATGGAATTTTCCAATTAAACGGACAATGCACATTCTTATCCCTATTTCATTTGCCAACATTATAAAGAGGGTAGATATATAGACAGAGAGGTTGATTTCATTCTTAATATATATACTGGGTGCAGTGGGTAAATTGTTGTCATATTTTTAATTTTGTGCATGTGCATCTTTTGTTTTTGATTTTGTTGACTACACAGTATAGTCGAATCAGTTGGACACCGTCTGTGAGAAAAACAGCACCATGATGCAATTCACTCTGCCAGAAATTTGGTAACAACATGCTGTACTGCTTGGCATTTGCACTGGAAGCTCCAATATGAACATTCTAGTGCTTGGGTGTCAGCCTGAAGTCAGTGCTGAGGATTCAGAAAGAGTCGGATGAGTCTAATGTTGATTATGAAGGTACAGCAGCTTTGAAACTCACTCTAATTGTTCTGATAAGAAAAGAACTCTTGAATTTGTTGGTGAGATCCAGGCCATGATTGACTACAATCCCTCCAAGTCAATCAGGTCCATTGCCAGGGACATAGGAGTGTCTGAGTTTCTTATCAGGCAGGTAATGCATGAAGACATTTGATGGTCTTCATACAAGATGAAAAAGGGTCAATTTTTATCCCAAGCCATCAAAGACAAGAGGAAAGACTGCGGTATGAAGCTTTTGAACAAACTCAAGCATCCTCTCCAACCAAACATGCTTTGGTTTTTCTCAGATGAGAAAAATTTTTGCCAGGATCAGATGGCGAACGCACAGAACAACCTTTGGTTTGCCGTGTCCCCAAAACATGTACCAAGTGTGATAAAAATCAAACATCCAGTCAACATCATGGTGTTTAGAGTGATCACTAGTGATGGCAACATTAAGATTCCATTCATTTTCCCACATGGCTACAGACTCAACTCAGAGGCCTACATCAAGTGCCTAGAGGAGGTAGTGCTGTCCTGGGTGAAGAGGGTGGCTGCTGAAAGACCCTATGTCTGGCAACAGGACTCTGCACCAATGCCATACAAGCAGGAGAACCCAGTCATGGCTGTCAGACAATTTTTGCAATCACATCACCCTAACGTCTGGCCACGTAACTCCCTTGATTATTATGTGTGGGGCACAGTTGAGAAAGAGACCAACAAAACTCTTTGTAACACCAAAGATGAACTGAAGGTAAGGATTATAACAGCATTCACCAACTTAATCAAGGAGATCGTCCAGAAGAGTTGCAGGAGATTCTGAAGTCGTCTGAAGGCTGTGGTTGAAGCCAATGGTGATTTTATTGAATAAATTTAAACATTAGTTTTTCAAATTATTTCTACGTAAGTTTGGTAAATATATCTGTTAAAATGAGATGTCATTGTTATTTCCATGTTAATTCCTGTTAACTTGATTTCCACGTTTCAACACACTGTGTATTTATAGTGAAATATATATATATTATATAGAGGGCACTATTATACATAGATGCCACACGCTGGAAGGGACTCTTAAAGTCAAAACTACTAAAATAAATAAACACATCGTACCGAAACCAATTCTTGAAGCAGGTCATTTTTAAATGTGTTTATTTTAGTAGTTTTGACTTTAAGAGTCCCTCCCAGCATGTGGCATCTATGTGTAATAGTGCCCTCTATGTAATATAAATAAATAAATTTAAAGGGAAAAAATTGATGGCATTTTTTCTTTTATGAGGTTTTTCACTCTAACTACTTGATAAATTCTTATGAAGATTTTATCCTATTTTAAAATTGTATATATATATATATATATATATATATATATATAACAATTGCAGCGTGGAAGGTGTTTGTAAGCCATTCAAGAAACACACAAAAGCTATTTGATTCACTTCAACATTTAAGTTTAATTTGTCAAAAAAATATTTTCGGCGCTTTAAGACCGCGACCTGTTCACTGACAAAAATCTGTGGTGCATTTTTGTCAGTGAACAGGTCGCGGTCTTAACCCTTTCGTTACCAAACTGCCCGAAAAAAATTTTGGTTAATGTGACCAAACCGCCCAAACCCGCCCGTATTTACCTATTCATATTTAAATGAGAATATCAGAGCAAATCTCTATAGTACATTCGTGAAAACATGTGATTATACTTCGTAAACAGTTCATCTACAGTTTTGTACAATGATCGAAGTGTAATTTTAATTCCGTGAATTTTGGGAGATTTTTTTCCGAAATTTGTTCCTATTGTGTTTTCAAAATTTGTAATTCTGACAAAAAATGGATACGAATTTCATTATATCAAGCAGCGAGTCAGAATTCGAAGGCTTTTCTACTGAAGACCTTGATAAATCTAACTCTATGACTGAAAAAAAAAGCACGAGGTATTTGATAATGAATCCGATGTTTCATTTTCCGAAAGTGAAAACAGTGAATCCGAGAGCTCCGACAGCGATAAAGAAAATGAATTGGCACCTGAATGGAGTGAAAATTTAAAAACTGTTTCTTTCGGTGATTTTTCTGAAGAAACTAGACCAAGCCACAGTCTTTCCCAGGAGAGTAAAGCCTTAGACTATTTCTATTTACTTTTTCAAATGAGCCTATTTGAAATCATTATGGCGGAAACCCCTCATTCTGTGTGTGTGTGTGTGTGTGACAACCTAAGTGCTGTGTCCTGGATCAGTTAGCGATTATATTATTTATTTAGAAATTCATATATTCTGGTGCACTTATTGTTTCTTAGTTATGATGGGGAAGCATCCAGGGTTTTAAGTCAGTTCTGTCAACCCCACTATGTCTGGGACTTATTAAAGGGTTATGTTTATCTTGAATTCTATCCATTTTAAGGATATAAATACCTCAAAGAATTGATACCAGTATACGCAGACGCTCGTATATAATCATCATCATTACATTGCTCAGTTGCCCTTGCTTTCAAGGGTCACACAGAGTTTGTTGAAGCAGATTTTGTACAGCTGGATGCCCTTCCTGTCTCCAGCCCTCATCTGTTGCTAAGCAACGCAATATCTCTCCATGGTTTGATATTTTTTGGTGGAAGACTGGAAACAAACAACATCACTTGTATGGTGGTGATGCTTGTTTACAACCATGACATGATATCAAGACAAGGGCACACACACACACACACACACAATGGGCTTTTGCCAGTTTCTGTCTACCAAATCCACTCACAAGGCTTTGCTCATTCTGGAGCTATTAATGTAGACACTTATCAAAGGTGCCATACAATAAGATTGAACTCAAGACCCCATGGGTAGAGAGCAAGTTTCTTCATCACAGCTACTTATTTCGTATATTTCTTTTAAAAATATGATGTTCTCAATGTTAAAATTAACTCTTGCAAATATTGGGTAAAGTTTGTAATTATTTTTGTTGTTGTTGTTTCCAGGTGAAGTCTTACGCGGTGATCGGATTACTAACACACCCTATGAAGTAAGGAAATGTTCTTCTCTTCTTTTCTCACTTTCAGCTGATTGACTTCAAACCTTTGGCAGGATTATCCTGTTTCTAACTACTCAAAGACACTGTTATAAAATCCAAAAATGTAGGCGTAGGAGTGGCTGTGTGGTAAGTAACTTGCTTACGAACCACATGGTTCCGGGTTCAGTCCCACTGCGTGGCACCTTGGGCAAGTGTCTTCTACTATAGCCTCGGGCCAACCAAAACCTTGTGAGTGGATTTGGTAGATGGAAACTGAAAGAAGCCCGTCGTGTATATATATATATATATGTATGTATATATATATATATATATATATATATATATATATGTATGTATGTATGTATGTATATATGTATGTTTGTATGTGTATGTATATATTTGTATCTGTGTTTGCCCCCCCCAACATCGCCTGACAACCGATGCTGGTGTGTTTACATCTCTGTAACTTAATGGTTCGGCAAAAGAGACTGATAAAATAAGTACTAAGCTTACAAAGAATAAGTCCTGCCTGGGGTCAATTTGCTTGACTAAAGGCTGTGCTCCAGTGTGGCCACAGTCAAATGACTGAAACAAGTAAAAGAGAGAAAAAGAGAGTCTTATAAGCTCTTGATTTGCAATCATTTGTTCTACTCTGACTTGCACCCCCTCCCTCCACTCGTCTGTTTTTCCTCTGAAATTATTCCGTTGCTTTAAGTGATGAGGGATACTTAGTTGCTCTGATTTGTTGAAGCCTCTTCTAGACCGGTGAGGTTGTTGATATTCAAAACAATGCCATGTGAATGAAACTTGGTAAACGTAGACACTGTGGAACCCTGTTGTGTGTATGTGTGTGTGTGTAAATATATAATCATCATTGTTTAACGTCCGTTTTCCATGCTAGCATGGGTTGGACGGTTTGACCGAGGTATGGGAAGCTCGGAGGCTGCACCAGGCTCCAATCTGATCTGGCAGTGTTTCTACAGCTGGATGCCCTTCCTAACGCCAATCACTCCGTGAGTGTAGTGGGTGCTTCTTACGTGCCACCTGCACAGGTGCAGATTGGAGTCTGGTGCAGCCACTAGCTTTCCAGACCTCAGTCAAATTGTCCAACCCATGCCAGCATAGAAAACGGACATTAAACGACGATGATGATGATATCATCATTTAATATCTTTTCTATATTAGTATGGGTTGGAAAGTTTGACAAGAGCTGGCAGCAAGCCAGGGAGCTATGCCAAGTTCTGTTGTCTGTTTTTGGTGGTTTCTGTGGCTGGATGTCCTTAACACCAACCACTCTACAGGGTGGACTGGATGCTTCACACCAGTGGGGTTACCAAGTAACTTGTAAGACAAGACAGGATAAAGTCCCCTAGACTGGGGAGATTAGTAGGGATCTTGTTGTAGAAAAGATACAAGGGTATGTATGTAAGGGTCTTCCTATGATGCTGACATGCAGTATCTGTGCAAGATCCTGCCTCAGTAAAGCTGGACTCAAGAGTCATCTTCATAGTCATAAAGCGAGACAGATGAGTGACAACCTGGCCACTAGTGGTGGTGTTACACACCATACTAATCATATCTGCTAGGCATGTGGAAGAGAGTGTAATTCGGCAGGAGGACTTAAACAACATGCAAAGGTACATGAAGCCCAGTTACAACTACAGCCGGCTACTGCCGGTAATGGTTTTAGCTGCCAGTTCTGTACAAGACATTGTAGATCTTTAGCTGGGCTAAAAAGTCACATTCAATCACAGCACCAATAACAGTTAAGCTTCGTGCAATGGCCGTACTCGATAACGAGGGAGCAGCCATCATCATGTATAACGTGATGGTGGAACAATGTTGTAGGCAGGGCTATTAGAAAAAAGAGACAGGCTTGGAAGGACTGGAAGAATGGTGGTAGCAGGGAATCGTATCAGACTGCCAAAAGAGAAGCTAGGAGACAGGTTTGTTTAGCCAGAGCGGAAGCAGATAAGAAAAAAAATTGCCAATGTTCTGCGCCGTGAGGACCAAAGACTTGAGGTATTTCATGTTGCAAGACAGTGTATGAGAGAGAATCGTGATGTGGTAGGAGAGAAATGTGTCCACATGGATGATGGTTCACTTGCACTAAATGAGGCTGCAAGGAGAGAGGTTTGGAGATGCCACTATGAAAGGCTGCTGAACAAAGAAAATGAATGGGAGAAAGAGAGTCTGACGATTGTCGTCCCAACAGAGGGACCAGCTATCCGAGTTGACTGTACCTTGGTAGTTAAAGCAATTAAGAGTATGAAGACAGGGAAAGCCCCCGACCCATCAGAAATTACTTCAGAGATGCTCAAAATATCTGGCAGTGTCGGCATTAGCCTGTATAGTTAACCAGGTGATACACGAAGGAGTCATACCCAATGATTGGTATAGCAGCACTATAGTCAACTGCTACAAAGGTAAAGGTGACACTTTAAATACAAATAATTACAGAGGTATCAAGCTCTTGGATCAGGTAATGAAGGTCACGGAGAGGGTCATAGCCCAACTAATTAGGGAAAGAGTCAGTTTGGATGAGATGCAGTTTGGTTTCGTGCCAGGGAAAAGCATCACTGATGCTATATTTCTGGTTAGACAGCTGCAGGAGAAATACCTAGCCAAAGTTAAGCCCCTGTACCTAGCTTTGGTTGACATGGAGAAAGCCTTTGGCAGGGTCCCCCGATCTCTTATCTGGTGGTCAATGAGGAAACTAGGGATAGATGAATGGTTAGTGAGAGCCGTGCAAGCCATGTACAGGGACACTGTCAGTAAGGTGAGGGTTGGCAACGAGTACAGTGAAGAATTCCGGGTAGAGGTAGGAGTCCACCAAGGTTCAGTCCTCAGCCCCCTCCTATTTATCATAGTCCTCCAGGCAATAATGGAGGAATTCAAGACAGGATGTCCCTGGGAGCTCCTCTATGCTGATGACCTTGCTCTAATTGCTGAGTCACTAACAGAACTAGAGGAGACGTTTCAAGTGTGGAAACAAGGATTAGAATCGAAGGGCCTTAAAGTCAACCTAGCTAAAACCAAAGTCCTAATAAGTAGGAAGGCATGCAAACCACAAATCCCTTCAGGTAGATGGCCTTGTTCGATCTGTAGAAAAGGTGTAGGTAGAAACTATATAAGATGTACCCAGTGTAAGCTATGGACACATAAGAGGTGCAACAATATCAAAGGAAGGCTAACTGGGAGGATAGTTTTTGTATGTGGCAGAAGCTCGGGCACTCTAAATAACACTGAAAATATCCAGAGAACAACTTCCACCACATTCCAGGGAGAAAAACTTGAAGTAGTTAATAGCTTCCGTTACCTAGGTGACCAAGTCAGTAGTGGGGGAGGGTTCACTGAAAGTGTAGCTACTAGAATAAGAATAGCCTGGGCTAAGTTTTAAGATGGGGATTTCTAACCTAGCCCACTGGCATCCTCACCTCATTTTACATGTCCCTGTAAATTTTGGAGTCAATCCGATGGGATCTAGTGGCCTTTAACCCGTTCTCAATGCCAAAACCAGACAAACAAACAAACTTTTCGCATTTCAGATTTATAATATAGAGATATATATATATATATACATAGAGAGAGAGCTATTAGTGAAGGATTATCAATCTGTTATGTTCTCTGTTAGTTAAACCTGGCTAACAATATTGTTTAGATTAGTAAATAACTGTGTGTTCTTGTTGAAGGGTCCCAGATTATAGTTCATCACCTTGCTGTATTGTCAATCCAAGGTTGTGTTCCAGTTATGCTGGTTTTTACAGAGTGTGATGTACAAGACAAGGTATAAAGAACAGTCATTACATACCTCTATATTGTAAATGACAAAAGTAGCATTGGTTTTTTTGTTTTTGGGTCATTCAATTTTTCTCAACTGATCAATGGGCCAATTGATTAAACCTCTCAGTAAAAAACCTATAATGACTACTGGAAACAGCTGTAAGTCAAATTTACTACAATAAAGACATACACACACATATGCATACACATACTTACTCCTACACATTCACATATACTTATGTATGTCTATAACTTTGGCTGATGTATTTCAGTAAAAAATGCAAATATCATCAACAAAATATACTGGTGTTTTCAAACAAAACTAACTTGTATTTGTTCTGCCCAAGTTGCACAGATACTCCTTTGACAGTGTCTCCATGCTAAATCCAGTGAACCATTGATTGGTTGTTGGAAGCCTTTAACTTGTGATATTATTGTTTGGTCTACAAACTGTGATATCAGATGAATAATCCAAATAGTTATCTGGCTTTTAGTTCAGTTGTGGTCCCTGAAATTCCTATATTATTTCATTAAATAGAACTGATGGGAAATAAAAATACTTTATTTACGAGATTGAAAAATCTCTTATGTCACTGAAAAAAATTACTTATGTGTTAGTTGCTTATGGCTTTAAAATTAAAAAGGTAAAAATCGAATTAATATGTAAGGGGAAGTAAATATTAATTATATAGACAAAAAGTTTACACCTATACTTATATATGTGAAATATACATAGACACATATGTATAATTATATCAAAGGAGCGAGGGTGAAAATGACCTCTCTCCAGCTTGTTTGAAGTGCCAATACCTATTTCTTTACTACCCACAAGGGGCTAAACACAGAGAGACAAACAAGGACAGACAAACGGATTAAGCCAATTACATCTATCCTAGTGTGTAACTGGTACTTAATTTATCGACCCCGAAAGGATGAAAGGCAAAGTCGACCTCGGCGGAATTTGAACTCAGAACGCAGCGGCAGACGAAATACTGCTAAGCATTTCGCCCGGCGTGCTAACGATTCTGCCAGCTTGCCGCCATTTAGGGTTAAGGTTGAAGTGCCAATACCTTAAAAATACCTTAAAAAGAAACTACCAAAAACTCCAGCTAAATATACACATAGCTGAAAGTGGGCTAGTGAGAGAAAATTCAAAAGACCTCATGTTAATTGTGAATTGGTTTCAATTTCTGGATTAAAGCAAAAAATAAGCTTTCTTCCTTGGTCAACACAATACATGGTGGGAAAATATATGCTCAAATAATTGTACATACAGTCCAAAGCAAGTTCACATGTCTACATACAAATATTTGCACATATAGATCCAAGGAAAGTCAATTTTTAAATCCCCTCACGGCAGCCAAAGTGTATATTATAGGAATAGTCAAGCAGTAAATGCTCTTCCGGTCAGGAGTAAAAACAATTAAATTATTTATTAATTCATTCTTTAATACACATGTGTTTATAATCTAAAAACTTACTCATCAAAATACAGGATCAGATACACAACAGCTTGGGTTTCAGGGGACCACAGCTCTTCAGTATCCTTCCTAAATGCCTGAGAGACCTGCATGTTGTGGATGTGGGTTTCTTTAAAACTAAACTGGATCTCTTCTTGTCAGGGATTCCAGATGAACCTACCTCTTGGCATGAGACACAGACGCGGGCAGCGGCGTCGAACTACCTTGTTGATCAAATGCCACGTATCAGAGGTGGTTTCACATACTAGTGTAGCTCATTCAACAGTGGTGCCCCAGCATGGCCGCAGCCTTCGGGCTGAAATATTTTTAAGGATTTAGGATTTAGTTTATACTCAAATGAACATAAACATATGTACCCATATTTACATAGTCTCCTTTGGCTCCTGTGCCGGTGGCACGTAAAAAGCACCATTCGTGTGTGGTTGTTGTCAGGGCTGCCTGACTGGCCCTCATGCTGGTGGTATGTAAAAAGCACCCACTACACTCTTGGAGTAGATGGCATTAGGAAGGGCATCAAGCTGTAGAAACCTTGCCAGATCAGATTGGAGCCTTCCTTAGTGATCTATCACCCCTTCCTCTCATTCATAAACACAAGAGTATTATTATAGTAGATTATCTCAGTAACCATGGGTGCTATAAAAAAAGTACAAAGCCCAGCAACACCACCAGATCGTTCTATACATCTGCGTAATTTTTCGCTCAATATTACCCAGCTGTTTGACTATGAATCCCAAGACAAGAAAGATATATATATATATCATCATCATCAGAAAGATATATATATATATATCATCATCATCGTCGTCGTTTAACGTCCGTTTTCCATGCTAGCATGGGTTGGATGGTTCGACCGGGGTCTGGGAAGCTATGAGGCTGCACCAGGCCCCAGTCTGATCCGGCAGTGTTTCTACAGCTGGATGCCCTTCCTAATGCCAACCACTCTGTGAGTGTAGTGGGTGCTTTTTACGTGCCACAGGCACGGAAACCAGTTAGCCGCTCTGGCAACGATCATGCTCGGATGGTGCTCATATATATATATATATATATATATATATATATATATATATATATATATATACACACACACACACACACACACACACACATCATCATCATCATTGTTTAACATCTGTTTTCCATGCTGGCATGGGTTGGATGGTTTGACTGACAGCTGGCAAGCCAGAAGTCTGCACCAGGCTCCAATCTGAACTGGCAAGGTTTCTACACCTGGATGCCCTTCCTAATGCCAACCACTCTGAGAGTGTAGTGGGTGCTTTTTACATGCCACTGCCATGCGAGCCAATCAGGGGACACTGGTGTTGACCATGTTTAGATGTTTTTTTTTACATGCCACTGGTAAAGGAGCCAGTCAGGGGGCACTAGCATCGACCCACACTCAGATGGTGCTTATTATGTGCCAGTAGCATGCGTGCCTGTCAGGTGGCACTGGCCATGACTACAATTTGATTTTACTTGCCTCAACAGGTCTTCTCAAGCACATCATATCACCCGACACTTCAAGGGTACTTTTAAATGGGTCGGTCACGTAACACTGGCATCAGTGAACTCACTTCACTTGCCAGGTCTTCTCAATCACTGCATATCTCCAAAGGTCCCAGTCTTACCCAACGTTCGTAAGTCGTGCTTCACCACCTCATCCCATTTCTTCCTGGGTCTCCCTCTTCCATGGGTTCCCTCCACTGTTAGGGTGTAACACTTCTTCACACAGCTTTCCTCATCCATATGCAGCACATAACCATACCAGCACGGTCATCTCTCTTGCACACCACTTCTTATGTTCAATATTTGTCTCAGGGCGCCTACACCCTGTCATGTGTGCACACTGACATTACACATCCAGTGGATCATACTAGCTTCATTTCTTTCAAGCCTACATATGTCCTCAACAGTCACAGCCCATGTTTCACTGCCATGTAGCATGGCTGTTCACACACATGCATCATACAGTCTACTTTTCACTCTGAGTGAGAGGCCCTTTGTCACCAGCAGAGGTAGGAGCTTTCTGAACTTTGCCCAGGCTATTCTTATTCTCACAGCTACGCCCACTACAGACTTGGTTGCCGAAGTAGCAGAAGCTACCAACTACTTCTAGTCTTTCCCCTTGGCATGTCATGGAATCTGTGTGTGTGTGTGTGCATGTTTATATTTGTTTCCTTGCCACCATTTGACAACTAGTGTTGGTTTGTTTACATCCCTGTAACTTAGTGGTTTGGCAAAAAGACCAATAGAATAAGTACCAGGCTTTAAAAAAATAACTATTGGGGTCAGTTTATTTGACTAAAACCCTTCAAGGCAGTGCCACAGCATGGCCACAGCCCAATGACTGAAACAAGTAAAAGATTATAAAAAAAGGTATTTTGTCCAGTACCATAGATCATCATCATTGTTTAATGTCCGCTTTCCATGCTAGCATGGGTTGGACGATTTTGACTGAGGGCTGGTGAGCCAGATGGCTGCACCAGGCTCCAATCTTGATCTGGCAGAGTTTCTACAGCTGGATGCCCTTCCTAATGCCAATCACTCCAAGAGTGTAGTGGATGCTTTTTATGTGCCACCAGCATGGGGGCCAGTCAGGCGGTACTGGCAATGACCTTGCTGAAATCTTTTACACATGCCACCGGCACAGGTGCCAGTAAGGTGATGCTGGTAACGATCACGCTTGAATGGTGTCTTTTATGTGCCACCGGCACAGTGGCCAGATAGCTGCTCTGGCAATGATCACGCTCGGATGGAGCTCTTAGTACTCTACTACCATGGGGCTCGAGTGCCAGTAAAGTGATGCTGGTAACAATCACGCTTGAATGGTGCCTTGTAAGTGCCACTGGCATGGAAGCTGGTTAGCCGCTCTGTCAATGATCACACTCGTATGGTGCTCTTTACACTCTGCTAGCACAGACGCCAGTCATCGAATTTGATTTTGATTTTGATTAAAAACACTTTTCAAATCTCTTGAACATTTTCTCTGTGATGTAGAAACTTACTAAGCTTAATTAATCCCAACATTTTATATAGCAATGTTGTAAGTCACCACATGTCCAGTTCTCTGTGGGCTTCCTTTTAGTTTCCCCTTTTCTGACTCTTCCCTTCCAATACTTGTTCTCTCCCTTTTTTCTCTGATTATAATGATTTTTCCTTCCTTTTATTAATCTCATTACTGTTTTAACCCTCTCAGACCTGGGCCCCTATGTCTAGCTTTACTCACCACCTGGGCTTCTGAGCTTCAAAATAAATAGTTGCACACACAGCTCATGAATGGACAGAATCGGCAGCTGACCAACGGACATAATCGGCTGCTGCTTCTTCTATTTCTATATGTTGCTCATTACTTCTTTACCAAGATTCCAGCAGAGATAATGTTTAACCTCTTCCTGCTATAGCAGGAATATGGTGTGACAGTGAGAATGTCTCCAATTTCTTTGGATTCCACTGTTTTTACTGTAAATGAAATAATTTCAACTTCTTTTCTAATCCTTTATAACAACAGTTGACTTAAATGCTATTTTTTCTTTTGTTTTGCTTTTTTCCCCTCAACTTTTAGGTTACTATGGCTGATAGTAAAGGCTGTGAAATTCTTTGCCATAATGAGAAAGCTGTTACTATGATGATAGAGGATAGTAAACTCATGGCAGAAAGGATCAGACATGCATATTATGTCCATTTGTAAGTAAAAACTGAATCTCTACTATTGTTGTTGTTAATTAAACTGGCCGAGTGGTTACTGTGCCAGGCAAATGCTCTGCAGTATTTTGTCTGTCTTTATGATCTGAGTTCAGATTCTGCTAAAGCTGACCTTACCTTCCATTCTTTCAGGCTTGATAAAATAAGTACTAGTTAAATACTGGGGGGGGGGTGGGGGGGTCGATTATACCCTTCCCCCAAAATTGTTGGCCTTGCGCAAAAACTCTACATCATCATCATTAGTGTCTGGGTTGGACAGTTCAGCAAGAGCTGGTAAGCTAGGGGACTGTTACTAAACTTCAAGGTCTGCTGCTTTGGTGTGGTTTCTGTGGCTGGATGCCCTTCCTAATGCTAACCAGTTTACACTACTGGATGCTTTCTACATGCTGCATAGTGACCATTGAGGTCATCAAATAACTTGAGTAAAACAACAAATGGAGTGGCAGTCAGAGGCAGCTAACTGCAGGCAAACTGTGGTCAGCTCTGAATTCACCAGTATTTCGATGGAAATGAAATAAAATTTTTATTGTAAATTATATTTATCAATTTCACACACACACATACACAAAAGAGCATATATGTTACATACAATAAAATGATTTCATCAATCTAAAAAATGTAAACAAACATGTGGATGCACTTACACACATGTATGTATGTATGTACATAAATAGAGATATGAATGTATGAGTGTATATACATACATACATATATAGACACACACACATATACATACACACACACATTTTTATTTTATTATATTATATATATATATATATAGAGAGAGAGAGAGAGAGGAGAGATGTGGGAAAGATATGTCTACAAAATAAGAATGTATGTATGTGTGTGTATGTGTATCTATCTATATAGATACAAAATTTAGAGGACTGACCACTAAAAATGGACAGCCTGTATGCTAGATATAGATGTCAAAATCGCCATTTTCCACGAAGGCGATTTTGACGTCTATATCTAGCATACAGGCTGTCCATTTTTAGTGGTCAGTCCTCTAAATTTTGTATGTAAAAAAATTTTTAATCTTTGGATTTAAAAAAAAAAATGCTAGGCCACTGGTTTTAATTGATTAATATCAATTTCTACCCTTATTTAATAATATATATATATATATATATATATATATATATATATATATATATATAGGTATCTTCTGTAAAAGCCTTGGGTCAACCAAAGCCTTGTGAGTTGATTTGGTTGAGAGAAATTGGAAGAAGCCTGTTGTGTGTGTGTGTGTCCTTGTTTTGACATTGTGTGACAGATGTAAATGAGTGTCACTGTTCATACAAGCAGTGTTGTTCACGTCCAATTTCCTGTTGAAAATGTCTGACCCTGGAGAAGTATTGCAGGGATTGGAAAATAGGTGAGGGTTGGTGACAGGAAGGGCATCCAGCTATAGAAAAATCTGCCTTAAATGAACTCTGTCCAACCCATGCAAGCATAGGAAAGCGGATGTTAGAAGATGATGATGATGATGGAAGCCTAAAATTTAAAAAAGTACCTCAGAAAATATAAGAGGAATTGGCCACTTGTAATTGATTTAATTGATGTAGTGGCTTAGATCAGGTTAAGAATTATTTCTGTTATAAGAAGCTGAGAGGAGAATGTTGGTGTTGAGTCATTCATTCATCTGTTTCGTTTGTTTATATATTTCTAGGTTGGTTGATAACTTACCGTGTGCTACTAAATTTGAAATGTTAGGGACTCGAGAAATACAATATGAACATGGATATAAGCTAGGTTTTGTCAAAAATAATGAGGTAAGTAGAAAGTACACCTATTAAAAAGTCTTTTTTTTTACATTTTATGAACCAGTGTCTGAAATTTAAATATATTTTCAATACATTTATTTTGAAACAGTATCTGATATATTAATGCTTTTGTGTCTTGTTTAATTTTATGATAAAAGTCCTCAAATTTTCTTATTTGCTACCCCTCCCCCATCAGATTTACTCTTGGGATGTTTTATGCCACCTTTTGTCTTCTTAGTCATGATTGATCATTTGTTTTTTTATTCCATTACTGGTTTCAGTCATTGGACTATGGTCCTACTGATGCCCTCAATTCCTATATAGAGATGGTGACTAGAATGTCGAAGGGCATCCCCAAATAATATAAGGGGCTTTTGTTAAATGCCATGCTGATTCTACCACCCTTCACCTATATCCATCATCATCATCATATCATCCACTTCTTCATGCTTGCATGGGTCAGACAAAATTTGTTGAGACAGATTTTCTACTACTGGATGTGCTTCCTGTCACCAACCTTCATCTCTTTCCAATCAAGATAATATTTCCCTGTGGCTGGGCATGTTTTTCATGAAACACTGGAAACGAACAACATCAAACATATGACAGTGATGCTTATTTACAACACCATCATGTGATGCCAAGACAGTTGTAAATATAAACACATACGTTTACAACAGGCTTCTTATAGTTTCCATCTGCCAAATCCACTTACATTTTGGTTGGCCTGGAGCTATAGTAAAAGACACTTGCCCAAGTTGCCACACACTGAGATGGAACCCAAGACCACATAGTTGGGAAGCAAGCTTCTTAACTACACAGCCATTGCCTCACTGGTCATGTGATGTGTATGGATGAAAATAGCTGTGTAAAGAAGTGCTGATCTCTAACTGTGGCAGGAACCAGTGGAAGATGTAGACCCAGGAAGACATGGAACAAGGTGGTGAAGCATGATCTTTGAATGTTAGGCCTCACGGAAGCGATGACTAGTGACTGAGACCTTTGGCAATATGCTGTTCTTGAGAAGACATGCCAAGCCAAATGGAATCATAGTCGTAGCCAATGCTGGTATCCTGTCTCTGGCACTTGTGTCTGTGCCACATAAAAGCACCTTTGAGCGTTGGGCCTCATGAAGGCAATGTGGCTGATGCTGGTGTTGTATAAATAGCACCTGTGCTGGTGGCATGTAAAAAGCACTTTTCGAGTGTTGGGCCTCACGAAAGCAATGACAAATGACGGAGACCTTTGGCAATATACCATCTTTGAGAAGAAGACCCATCAAACCCAGTAAAATTGTAGTTGTGGAAGATACTGGCGCCATGCAACTGGTACCCATGCTGGTGGCACATAAAAGCACCCGCTACACTCTTGGAGTAGTTGGCATTAAGAAGGGCATCCAGCTGTAGAAACTCTGCCAGATCAAGATTGGAGCCTGGTGCAGCCCTTCAACTTACCAGCCCTGGTCAAGCTATCCAACCCATGCCAGCATGGACAACTGTCATTAGATGATGATGATGATGATGATATATATAGAGATTTATTTATATCTCCAGCTTTTCAACAGATTTTGTCTTGCAAATTTCAGTTACAAAGGTTTCATCAAGACCTGTCCCTAAATCTTTTTCATTCTGTGATTTGCTTTTAGTCCCTTCTACTGATATTCTTAACAGATTCCATTAGTCTTGGAAGACTTTGTTCACAGACTAATTGAGATTCATTCCATCTGAGATAATCTTGTAGTTATTTCGTTTTTATTATATCTTCTGGACCCTCATCATCATTTAATGTCCATTGTCCATGCTGGCACGGATTGGCCAGTTTGACCAGGCTGGCAAGCTGGAAGGCTGCACCAAACTCGTCTGATTTGGCATGGTTTTCTACAGCTGGATGCCCTTCCTAACACCAACCATTGTGAGTGTAATGAGTGCTTTTACATGCCACCGGCACAGGTGCCAAATATATTTGCTTATAATGTCTTGCCAAAGAATTGCACAGAGGCTACTAAATGATGTAAAATAAAACTCCTTGCCTGTTTTCATTTTCCTTACCCCATTATCATCATCATCATCATTTTCACGTTGACATAAGAAGGAGGGATCTACAGTCTGGCATCTCAGTGCTGTGTCTTCTCATCTGTCGTTAATTCCAATTCTTCATTGATTAAAACCAATCACGTTATCGATGCATTCTTAGGATTATCTCAGCCTCACCTTATAAATATCATCTCATGCCATTTTTGCCTCCCAGTGTGTATTGTCTGTCTGTGTTATGCCTCATATACATAATATAGCTTAAGCTACATCTCAGAGATTAGCTTTTAAGACTGGATAGCAGAAATTATTCCCGTTCTGGTCAGCTCTGACAAAGCTCAAGTGAAACCCACTATAGAGTACTGCTTCCACATCTGGGATTAGTAGTACTCTATTTTGGTGCTACTATGACCATAATTGTTGTTCACCTTTTTCAAAAATTAGGTATTCAACTGTTGTTACAGACATGTCACCTCCTCACATTGTCTTTAACTATTACAACTTCAGCTTGTCAAGGCTACCTTGTTTCATAGCATCTCCATTGAAGTGCTCTCAACATCTCTCTTTCATCAGCTACACTGTGGTGTCTCATCCCCCATGACCTCTCCACAAACTCTCTACAGTTCCATTGTGAGCCAAGTTCTTCACAAATGACAGCTTACAAATATTAAAATTGAACATTGATTGTATCAATCTCACCAGTCTTTTAATGTCCGTTGTCCATATTGGCATGGGTTGGACGATTCGACCAGGGCTGATAAGCTGGGAGGCTGCACCAGACTCCATTTGATTTGGCATGGTTTTCTATGGCTGGATGCCCTTCCTAACACCAACCACTCTGAGAGTGTAATGGGTGTTTTTATGTGCCGCTGGCATGGGTGCCATGCGAATGGCACCAGTATCTGCCACGACTAATTTCGCTTGGCTTGATGGGTCTTCTTCTCAAGCATGACATGATGCCAAAGGTCTCAGTCATTGCCTCTGTGGGGCCCAACACTCGAAAGGTGCTTCAAAGATTTTAGTCATTGCCTCCGTGAGGCCCAACGCTTGAAAGGTGCTTCAAAGGTCTTAGTCATTGCCTCTGTGAAGCCCAACACTCGAAACAAGCTACTTCTTGTATATGCGTCTACTCAATCCATTTTACTAAGAAAAGCTGATATTTCTCAAATATTAGTAATGGAGCTTGTTTAGGTTTTAGGACTTTTAAGAGATTTAGTGATAATATCAGAATGCGAAGCAAGTGTTTAAAAAAATCAAAACTGAATGCAGTATTGTTTGAGTTATGGCATTATCATCATCATCATCATCGTTTAACGTCAGCTTTCCATGTTAGCATGGGTTGGATGATTTTGACTGAGGGCTGGCGAACCAGACGGCTGCACCAGACTCCAATCTTGATCTGGCAGAGTTTCTACAGCTGGATGCCTTTCCTAACGCCAACCACTCCGTTTTGTAGTGGGTGCTTTTTATGTGCCACCGGCACGGGGGCCAGTCAGGTGGTACTGGCAATGATCTTGCTCGAATCTTTTACACATGCCACCAGTACAGGTGCCAGTAAAGCGATGCTGGTAACGATCACGCTCGAATGGTGCCGTTTTATGTGCCACTGAAAGTAACTATTCAATTGGTGCAGATATAAAGCTGCTTAAGTTTGTAAAGGAATTGGAAGAAGTATTTCCAATGTCTTGAACAGAGTTTTTCTATGGAGAGAAGAATAAGGATGGATTTGTCTTTGTTCCATGGGAATTATAGTCAAGGAAATGGCAGGAACTTAGTTATTGGGCGTGGATGGGAGGGAAGTAACTAGGGAGAGAAAAGTGGTGCGAGATAGAGATGGGGAGAGGTGGGAGGAGAAGATAAGGTGGGAGGTGGAGGATGAAAAAAAGTGAGCAAAATGAGGAAGAGAGCTGAAGAGGATTGGTAATTTTAAGGCAAGGAAGATATTAAAAAAAAATTTTGTTGGTTATCTCTGCAACAGAGGCAAGAAGTTTGTCAATATCATTCTTCACATGGAATCAGGATGCTGGCAAATTGTTCACACATAAATTACTCTTAAGAGTTTGTTTCTTCTTTATTGTGTTGTATCAAGGTATAGGGTTTGTCAATGAGTTCAAAGTCGTTTGCTTTCCTTTCATCTTTTCTTTCAGAGAAAAAGAAGAAAAAAACCCATATTAGGCTTACCAGACTTGTTTTACAAAATATTCATAATACAGACTGCTTGTGTACCTCTTCTAAATATTTTGCATGGTGTTTAGATATAATGCTTTGATTGGGCTTTCTGCACCATACAAGGAAGGAATTTTTACCTACTATTTATACGATGTTTTTCTTTTTCTACAGGCTTTCATCAACAATCATCTTAAAATCATCTTGAAATATCATACCGAAGACGAGTAAGTTATTTTAGTTGGTTTAAGAATGGTTTTTATTCCTGTCTTTGAGTTTGTCCGAAATATTTATCTTAACAAGTCTCATTTTAAATGAGACAAATGACAAGTCTTCATCCTATGAATGTAGAAATTATTACAACAGGTCTGAGCAATAACTGGATAACAGAAAATTGTGACTGGACATGATAAATATCATCTTTGTAACTTCTTTTTGAAGGTTTAAATATATTCTTGTTTGAATCAGTTTTAATTTTTAGTGACTTTTTCCTTTTCTTGTGATTGAGATTTTATTTTGTTACGGTTATTTCTACAGATATTCTGTAGAAATTATAACCAGCACTGATTTTTTGCTACAACATTTCGTATCAAGATGTCAGATGTATCACAGACAATGTGATTCATCATCATCATCATTTAACGTCCATTTTCCATGCTAGCATGGGTTGGATGGTTCAACCGAGTTCTGGTAAGCCATGGAGGCTGCACCAGGCTCTAGTCTGATTTGGCACTGTTTCTACAGTTGGATGCCCTTCCTAATGCCAACCACTCCGTTTTGTAGTGGGTGTTTATTACGTGCCACCGGAACAGGGGCCAGGGCAGGCTGGCAAACGGCCACGATTGGTTGGTGCTTTTACGTGTCACAGACACGGACGCCAGACAGGTGGCGCTGGCATCTGGACAGACAAAAATAGGTAATGCGTGTATATGCTATATTTTGGTGGGGGTTTTTGTCCCTTCATCAGCACTCATCCATTCCTGCCTCCAAGCACATTGTTTATATAGCCACCACATACAATGGTGTTGAGTTATTGGATATACCAATTTACATAATGAAATGCCATGTATCTACAAATGTTTAGTAATTAAGAGAGAAAGAGAGAGAGAGAGAGAGCGTGCATGTGTGAATGTGTGTAAGCTCATTTGTGTATTTGTATTAGTTTGACAGCAATAGTTGTTAGCAGTGATAATTCAGTGGAATAAAGAAATTAAATAGTTAGATGCTAATAACAAACCAGAAACCAGCATTCGTTCCACAATTAGCAAATGTTTTAAGCATATGTATGTGTGTGTATGTATGTACACACACACACACATACATACATACAGGCATACCTCACCCTATGTCGTTAATTGGTCCCAGGAGACACCACTTAAGTTGTTTTTCGACTTAAGTCTAGGCTAGGCCAGGCTGAATTTACATGTTTCTATGCTAGGCCAATAATAACCATTCCTAGTTCTCTACACTATATCATCCTCCTCATCATCATCGTTTAATGTCCGCCTTCCATGCTAGCATGGGTTGGACGATTTTGACTGAGGGCTGGCGAACCAGACGGCCACACCAGGCTCCAATCTTGATCTGGCGGAGTTTCTACAGCTGGATGACCTTCCTAACGCCAACCACTCCGAGAGTGTAGTGGGTGCTTTTTATGTGCCACCAGCACAGGGCCAGTCAGGCGGTACTGGCAATGACCTCGCTTGAATCTTTTTACACATGCCACCGGCAGAGGTGCCAGTAAGGCGATGTTGGTAACGATCACACTCGAATGGTGCCCTTTTATGTGCCACCGGCATGGAGCCAGTTGGCTGCTCTGGCAGCTATCACGCTCGGATGGTGCCCTTGGCACCTATACTAGCCTGGGCACAAGTGGCAGTAAGGCGACACTGGTAATGATCACATTCGAATGGTGCCCTTTTATGTGCCACTGACACGGAAACTGGTTAGCTGCTCTGTCAACGGTCACCCTGGTATGGTGCTCTTTTGGTGCTCTTTGCACCCTGCTAGCACGGATGCCAGCATTTTCAATAATATATGGTTAATAAAAACTCTGTGTTCTAAAATCTTGTCCTTACTATGTACAATCGTTGATACAGTTGTCCGACTCATCCCAAAATATCATGCAATTACTACGACTTCTTAACCTTTTCCATGGCGTTTTATCATAGCCAGTTTATCTTCCAGTGTGACGCTTAGCACTTTCATTATGAATTTTCTTAGGAGCCAGGGAATCAAAAAATAAAGTCACAAATGAATGAGAAAGTAGCTGATAAACAGGAGTAAACAAATCTGAATTCAAAACAATCATGGGAATCACAGTGATGGCTAACGGTAGATATTGGAACTACAGTGCAATATGAGCTCTGAAAGACCAATAAATAAGGCAACACAGCTGATTTAATGATTTCATTTACTAAGCTACATTACTTTATGGTGTGTATCTTAACATTTACTGTACATATTTTAATATGATTTTATATGCTTTTATTCTTATTTATTGTACAGTAACAAGATTTTATGTGCTTTTAATGGTTTTCTAGGGATTTTACAACTCCAATATTTGTGGCAAACAGGCATAAAGTCGAGTAAAATGACTTAACTTCATTTTTATCTTTCCATACATTATTTTTGAAAACCGATGTATAATAAAAAATGACTTAAATTGAAACAACTTAAGCCATGGTATACCTGTATATATATGTGTGTGTGTTTGTGTGTGTGTTCTCATAAAAAAAAAAAAGAAATGTATTTTCTAACATTCATCCCTCAATTCTCCTATTGTTTATCAGGTCCAAATACCGAGTGGTTGGTTTTGAAGTGGAAGCTCAAAGGTAAATTTATTTCTCATTCTTTGAAGTTTCTTGGTCTAAATGCATCCCGATTAAAGCACAATAATTTAACTTTATAAGCTCAGAAAGAGGTTTCCTTCAATCTTTCAATTAGAATGAAAATAATGCAGGCTCTATCATAGTTCTGTGGGAAGATATTTGACTGTGTGGCACCTTGGGCAAGAGTCTTCTGCTATAGCCTCGGACTGACCAAATCCTTGCGAGTGGGTCTGGCAGTTAAAAACTGATGATGCTAATGATATGATTTCTCTCTTTGGCAGCTAAAGTTTCTGAGAGGAATGTTGTCAAATTCTTGTATAAAAAAATGTCTTACTTTTCACCTGTGGGTGTGGGGATTGTGGTGGCTGTACTTGTGCCTTAAATCTTTTAGATTTGTACAAATGTAAGAAGTAAGAAATTGTGGTGGATTGGTAGAATCTTTCAAGTGGTTTTTGTTCTGGTTTTATATGTTCACAGTTCAAATCTTGGTGAGGTCAATGTTTGCCTTTTGTCCTTATAGGGATCATCATCACCATTTAATGTCCATTTTCCATGCTTCATAGGAGCTGGCAAGGCCAGGGTTGACACTGGGTCCAAAGTCTGTTTTGACTTGGGTTCTATGGCTGGATGTCCTTTCTTATGCCAACCACTTTACAGAATGTTCTGGGTGCTATTTACAAGGAACCAGCACCAGTATATTTTATGTGGCACCATGGTTTTGAGGAATTTCAACCGTGTTTTGTGGTCTGCTCATTTATAGGATCCAGTTAACTCAAGACATCATCAGGAGGAACCACGTCCAGTTTCGGCCCCTACTCCTCTACCGTTTTGATGTGGTGCCCCCCTCCTGGAGGTTTCTTCAGCTCTGGTGTTGGGTGCATGTCTTCTTTCTTCTGTTCCCTGGCCTCTTTGATGTAGCGTCAACAAGTGTCAGCGAGCGACTGACTGCTTTGTGAAGCCAGATTTTCGAGCTTTTGTTCATCGTCGCCTTTGAATTTGGTGGTCATTCTTGCTACCTTGTTGTAAAATTTTTTATAACTCGCTGCATCATTTGCTTTCGGCCCCTTTGTCCTCTTCACGCATGTCACTCTTTTGGACTGTCTCAATTCAACAGTGGTGGCCACGTTTTCTTGCGTACAGCAGTTCACCACGTTTTCTGATCCTTTGCCATCTCCTTCATAAGGGCTTCATAAAAATAAATTAGCTGTCAGTGTTCTCAAGTGACCCCATCCCTTCAGAATTGCTGACTTTGTTCCTAAATTAAGAAATAATTATTTGCAAACAAATTGTTGTTGTTCATTTGAAAATTAATTCTCTCACTTTTGTTATTGTTTAGCATTGATTTCTCCGAACTTACAGTCCAAGCTAAAAAATGCACTGTCAAAAATAAAGAACCAAAACCACAAAAAATAAACGAGAAAGGTAAATATTTTGCAACTTTGGAATATTTTCTTCAGCATTCTTTGTTGTTTTTGTTTTGCTTTTCTTGTTTTCTTCAAAATTTATTTTTCAAATTTTAGATTTATTAGGCACAAATGTGGTTGTGTGGAAGAGAAGTTTGATTCCTGACTGCATAGTTTTGGGTTCAGTCCCATTGCATGGTACCTTGAGCAGGTGTCTTCTACTGTTGTTCCAGGTTGGCTAATGCCTTGTGAGTTGATCTGGTAGATGGAAACTGAAAGAAGCCTGTTGTGTGCGTGTGTGTGTGAGACATTAAAATTCCATCCACCCTATATCAGCATGGAAAATGGTTGTTAAATGATCACACACACACACACACACACACACATGTGTGTGTGTGTCAGAGAGAGAGAGAGTGAGTGTATGTGTGTGTGTGTCAGAGACAGAGAGTGAGTGTGTGTGTGTGTATGCTGATGCCTCGTCTTGACATTCCATGCTCATAGTAAACGAGTGCCACTGTCGTACAAGCAGTGTCACTCATTTCCAACATTCTGCAAGAACATGTCAGACCATAGGGAAATATTGTCTTGCTTGGAATCAGGTGAGGGTTATCAACAGGAAGGGCCCCTGGCTGTTGAAAATAAACTCAGTCTGACCCTTGCTAGCATAGAAAAATGGACATTAAAGCAATGATGATGATTATAGATTATTAGATTGTTTTTATCAGATAATACTCTTGTAAACATCAGAAATTCTGTGGCTGGGGTGATTTTTTTTTTAAATAAAGAGATTTTATTATATATTGCAGGAAAATGTTTTTAGCTTTTTCCAAGATTTTGATTTCTATAAGATAGTCCAGAATCGTAAACATTGAACCGTTATATGATGTCAGTTCTTTTCTTGAACTTCTGGATATACATATACATCTATAATATGAATTGGACATGGGTGTTCTTTTGTATTCTTTCTTGTCTTGAGGTTCACAGCCAAACGGCTGGGTGGATTCAAGTGAAAAATAGCACACATGTGGAGACGGGGGCATAGATTAGAATCATCATCATCATCATTTAGCGTCCGCTTTCTATGCTAGCATGGGTTGGATGGTTCAACTGGGTCTGGGAAGCCAGAAGGCTGCACCAGGCCCAGTCTGATCTGGCAATGTTTCTACGGCTGGATGCCCTTCCTAATGCCGGTATGCAGTTTGTATTTTTTTTTTCCTAAACCGAAAATTATCACAGCCACATCATCCAAACAGACCGGGTGAAACTGGGCTTGGCTGGTAGTACATATATATATATATATATATATTTATTGTCCACAGGGGACTAAATATAATATAGAGGGGACAAACAAGGATAGACAAAGGGGTTAAGTCGATTACATCGACCCCAGTGTGTAACTGGTACTTATTTAATTGACCCCGAAAGGATGAAAGGCCAATTCGAACTTGGCGGAGTTTGAACTCAGAACGTAACGGCAGATAAAATATCGTTAAGCATTTTGCCTGGTGTGCTAACGTTTCTGCCAGCTCGCTGCCCTACAGATATATATATATATATGAATTTTTTGTGTAATAAGATAAAAAAAACAAGGCTGTATAGATATTAGAGAATTTATAGATTTTAGTTGTAAGACCTTCTATCTATAAATGGTCTAATATCTATACAGCCTTGGTTTTTTTTTATCTTATTACACAAAAAAATTCTTATATACACGCTGACATAGAACCAACATTGAACATTTTATTTACAAAATTACCGAATCTGGAACTTAACTATGGTCTGTCTATAGCACTTATTCAGCATTACCTGACACCTTTGGGTCTCAGTGACACCAGAGGCAGGTGAATTGAGCAGATTTTGGTGAGGGTGTTGATAGCTTATTGTTTTAGAGGAGTTTAGAGAACTGTTGTTGTAATGGTAGGTGGGAGAGAAGCACAGAAGATACAGCATTATGATCATCATCTACATTTTCATGCTTGTATGAGCCATATAGGGTTTATTGAGGCAGACATGTTTCTCACAAAATCACTGCCATCTCTACATACAGGTTTCTCCTTTCCAGGTGCAGGTGCCACATGAAATGCACTCGTGCCAGTGCTGTGTAAATGCATCCATGCTGGTGGCACATAAATAGTACCCAGCACACTCTCTAAAGTGGTTGGAACGGCATCCGATTGTAGAAACCATGCCACAACAGACACTAAGAGTCTGGACAGCTCCCTGGCTGGCCAGCTTCTCTCAAACTGTCCAGCCCATGCCAGTATGGAAAACGGACGTTTGATGATAATTGGAAATGAAAGATATTACAACAATGTGATGTGAGGACAGCCTGTTGGAAGGATAATGGTTTTAGTGTGTTGGGGAGTGAAAGTTTGCTAACCAATTTGGATGTGCTATAAAATGCTTGTGTGTGGATGTGTGTCTCATGGCTGCCTTACCTCAGGTTTGTAAGCAGTATTATGTGGGATTCACTTGTCCCTTATTGGGGTCCATTCATCCAATGCTGAATTATTTACTGGTTTAAAGAAGGACATAGCCTTTCAGATGAACTTTTGGCTTATCATTGCTATATGGTTGCCATAAAAAGTCTTCAGAAATTAAGGTTAGGTTTAGCATTCATGAATTGTGAATGTTTTAGTGTTGTCACTGAAGAAGACAGCTGCCGTGTGTTGTGGTGGTGACTATTTTGTCATGGTTGGTATTATTGGGGTATGTTTTTATGGTCTCTGTTCATGGAAGTAATGCATGCTGGGAAGATTTGTCTAGCTTGTGAGTGGGTGAATGACTGTTGGAAAGATTATTGAGGACTGAAGCATGTAACTAGATCCTTTAAGACAGGTGAGTAGGTGCCATAAGACATATAGCTGGATGCTTTAAAGCCAGGTGAGTGGGTGCCATAAGACATGTAGCTGGATGCTTTAAAGTATTCTATTCTGTGGTCTACCATTTTGTTATTCTACTAAAATGAATTTATTTTTTCTTCTTAGGAGAAACAAAAGTGATTTTCTCATACTCTGTGGATTGGCAGAGCAGCCATATCCAGTGGGCTTCCAGATGGGACACGTATTTGGCCATGAGTGATGTACAGATCCATTGGTTTTCTATCATAAATTCAGTTGTTGTTGTCTTCTTCTTATCAGGTAAGCACATAACAATTATTCAACACTCAAATAATCCGTTGAGTATTTTAATAAAACCAGTGATTATTGCCATCTTACTTTCAGCTGCAAAGCATGCAAATAACCCAATGGTTTGTGTTGAAACTGTCCTAAAGGTTGTTTCGCATCATGTTAGTCATTCTCATCTCCTACATTGACTTGTTTAAATCTAAGAAATTAAGACTCTTTACTTTCTTGCTACTAAATCTATAATATAAATTGGACATAGGCGATTGTTATATTCTTTCTTGTCTTGAGGTTCACAGCCAAACGACTGGGTGGATTTGCATGAAAAATGGCACACATGTGGAGACGGGTCCATTGATTGGAATGCAGTTTGTATTTTTTTCATAACCCCCATACTTACTGAAAAATTGATTAAAACTTTTTCTAATAGAATTTCCCTCTTCTGCCATTAAAACAACCAGTTGCCTAGAAGCTGTTTTCTGACGGGGTGGGGTCAGGAAATTTTCAATGATAAGGTTGACATGCTGTTATAGATTATGCCTGACCGAAAATGATCACAGCCACATCATCCAAACAGACCGGGTAAAACCGGGCTTAGCTGCTAGTATCCTCTAAGTTTGGCATAGATCAGATTTAATTTTCATCAAATACTTTATTGGTCACAACAACATATGCTTCCTTCCCCGTGTCTGTAAATTAATTTAACCCTTTAGCATTCAAACTGGCCATATCAGGCCAAAATATTTCACTTGTTTTACATTCAAACTGGCCAGGTCTGGTCTCTCACACCTACCCCACAATGTCATTCTAAAAATAAACAATCACATTGTCGAAATCACTAAATTACAATATAATGCATGATTAATTCAAAACGATATAAACAAACAAACATTACATTTGACAGATTAATCTGAATACTAAAGGGCAAATCATAGTGTTATATAGTTATGTTTCATATTTAATGTATATACACCATTGTTAGGCTTGTTACTGCTGTATTTGTCCTGAGATAACATCACTTATGGGATGTGCTGCATTAAAAATACAATAGTGTTATATATAATTTTGACTGCAGATGTTGGTATTATGCTGTCATAAGCAAATATTATATAAAGATTTTGCTTTTCCTAGTTTATATCCATTTTCCATAACTTAGCATATAAGTGAAATCAAAATGGCTGACGTGGTCGATGACAGTACCACCTGATTGGCACTCATGCCAGTGGAATGTTAAAAGCAACATCTGAGTGTGATCGTTGCCAGGGCCACTGACTGGCTCCCATGCTGGTGGGACGTAAAAGACACCATTCGAGTGTGATCATTGCCAGCATTGCCTGACTGGCACACGTGCTGGTAGCTTGTGAAAAACAACATTTGAGCGTGGTCATTGCCAATGCTGCTGGACTGGCTCCCGTGCAAGTGGCACGTAAAAAACACCTTTTGAGCATGGTCATGCCAGTGCCGCCTGACTGGCCCACGTGCTGTTGGCATGTAAAAGCATCCTCTACACTCTCGGAGTGGTTGGCATTAGGAAAGGCATCCAGCTGTAGAAACTTTACCGGATCAGATTGGAGCCTGGTGCAGCCTTCTGGCTTCCCAGACCCCAGTTGAACTGTCCAACCCATGCCAGCATGGAAAGCAGACATTAAACGATGATGATGTTGATATATAATTAGGATAATTTTCTGTATTGGAACAGTTGTTTTTCAACTGAACTCTAATCCCACCATTAACAACTCCTCTGATCAGGACCTCCTTTATTTTGCTTGTCATGGGAAATGGTCCAAGCAGTTAAGTGCCTTGCTCAAGGGTGCAAAATACAATGGTTCTACTAAGATTTGAACCTGTCATCATATGGTCAGAACTTCTTGCTATTGTTCTATTTTTTCATATTAAAAGAAAAAAAATTCTTTGTTTATTTTTAGAAGTATTTAATTTCTTTTCTGAGCATTGAAGTAACTTCTTCATAAAATATGCCAAGTTCCTGCCAGGAACCCTTTTTAAAATTTTTTTTTGCATTTTTACGTCTTTTTTTTTTTTTTTTGCAATAGGAATTCTCACAATGATTATGGTTCGTTCATTGCGCCGAGACATTGCAAGATATAACAAAGATGAAGACATCGTAAGATATTCCTCATTATTTAAATTGCTTAGTGACATTTCTTTCAGTTTTATTCCAGTAACTCTGAGGTCAACTTTATCTTTTATCCTTTTTGGGGGTGGGTCTCAATGTAATAAAATACCAGTCAAATACTGGGGTTGATGTAATCAACTTGCCCTCTCTCCTCAAAATTACTGGTCTTCTGCCAAAATTACGATTAAGGCAGCCAGCTGGCAGGGTCATTAACACACTGAATAAAATGCTAAGCGGCATTCTGAGTTCAAATCCTGTCAAAGTTGACTTTGCTTTTCGTCCTTCCAGGGTTGATGAAATAAGTATCACTTGAGCCCTAGGATCAATGAAATTAACTGTCCCCTTCCCCACTAAATTGCTGGCCTTATCTATATAGTAGAAAGGGTTATTATTATTATCATTATTAATATTGTTGTTGTCGGTGATAAAGGTGCTGATAGCCAAAAATGGTTCAAGTGTCAGCTCTCTTTACATTCTGAGTTCAAATCCTGCTGGCCTCAGCTTAGTCTTTCAACCCTTCAAGTCAAATACTGGTGTTGATATTTTGGTATCGTACCTCCTTAGCAATTGAATTAAATAATTAAAAATGACTTTCGAACAATTTAATTATGATTGAAATCATAACCTTTTAAAACACCCTTTTATTTATTATATTCACTTTTGTTTTATTTTGGAGAGAATTTTGTAATATAAAGTGTTAAAAGAACTTCATCAAACATCTATGACAAGATCACAGGCACAATTCTACTGTATGCATAACTCTTTCAACCCATGCTAGCATGGAAAGCGGACGTTAAACGATGATGATGATGATATCACCGTGACCGACCAGGCTATCAGATGTTGCTACACATCGCTGATCACAATGCGCTTCACATTGTTTTAGTCTTCAGATGACGCCACCCCACTGGCTAAGCGAGCAGGCCAACAGAAGAAAGAGTGAGAGAAAGTTGTGGCGAAAGAGTACAGCAGGGGTCGCCACCCCCTCTGCCGGAGCCGTGTGGGGCTTTAGGTTTTTTCGCTCAATAAACACTCACAACGCCTGGTCTGGGAATCAAAATCGCGATCCTACGACCATGAGTCCGCTGCCCTAACCACTGGGCCATTGCGCCTCCACACACTCACACACACACACACACACACACACATAAAGCATAACAATTGAGGAGATATGAAAGGTGAATGTATTTATTAACGACATACCATTCTTAGGACTAGGGCTGTTTTGCACCCTTCTTCATGTAATGATGATTTCAGTGTACAATAAATGTGTCTCCTTGTTTTGTCATTGTGTGTTTGTTGGAAACGAGTCATACATGCAGTGTTGTTCATTTTCATTATTTTGTTGGAAACACATCTGATGGTTTCTGTTCATGTTTCAAGTTCAAATATCACCCTGTTCAACTTTGTTTTTCATTCTCCTGGGGGTCATTAAAATATGTACCAGTTATGCATTGAGGTTTATTCAGTCAGCGATAACAGCGATACTGATTAGTATGAAGTCATTCTAATTATCATCAATGTTGTGGTTTTTCACAATTAGGATTAATTGTAAAAGTCTTCTCTTGAAATACTTTGATATGTTGTAGTTTTAAAATTTTGTTAAAATTAATTTTATTTTAGGAAGAGACACTTGAAGAAACAGGCTGGAAATTGGTTCACGGTGATATATTTCGTCCTCCCCGCCATCCTAAGTTGTTGGCTTCTTTAATTGGTGCAGGAAACCAAATATTTTGTATGTCACTGATCATCATATGTGAGTAGTATTTTGCATCAGCTGTCTGTTATGCTAAAACGATGGAATGTTTCAAGAGGTCTCTCTCTCTCTTACTTTAATTGAACTTTGAGCAGACTGACAGTTGTAATTAATCTGAGGGAGAAAATTACTATTTTTAAATCTCACATCGATTGTTTGCCGACATAAAATGGTAGTCCTGGTTTAGGACGAATGTTGCTGTAATTTAGCCCCAGCTGGCTATACGACACAAATTGTAAGGACACTGATCATGTTGTATAGCCAGCTGGAGATGATGTCTCCTGGGGCTAGATTACAGCAGCATTTGTCCTAAAACAGGACTGCCACGTTATGTTGGCAAACAATCTTTAATCTGAGGGAATTAAGAAAACAAATGTCTTGTGTCATAACTGGTAACCTTGCAGCCTGACAAATGATAGATTGGTGGTTCAAGTTCTATCTGTCAATATGTTTCTTTTTTTTTTTTATGCAAAATTGAGAATTTTATATAGTGTTTACTATCATTCAATAATTTCTTTTCTGAGCATTGAAGTAACTTCTCCATAAAATATGCCAAGTTCCTGCCAGAAACCTTTTTCTTTGCCTTTTTACATCTTTTTTTTGCAGTAAGAATTCTCACAATGAATATGGTTCTTTCATTGCTCTGAGACATTGCAAGATATAACATAGATATATATAATTATTAAAATATATATAGATATATATATAATTATTATACTCTTTTATGGGCTAACTCAAAGATAAGTGGCAATGACCTCATCTTTGTTCCTGGAGATTTTAACAGGAATGTTGGGCGGGAATCTGGTATCTTCACTGGTGTACACGGGCCATGGTATTGGTTCCCGGAACGATGAGGGAACTAGGCTACTGGAGTTCTGTGATGCATGTAACCTTTTAATCTGCAACACTAACTTCAGGAAGCCAGACAGCCACCTGATAACCTATCAATCAGGGGACTCTGCAAGCCAGATTGATTTCATCCTCACCAGACAGCGGGGTGCAGGGTTGCTCTTAAATACAAAGCCCCTCCCAGGTGAGGAAGGCATGCCCCAGCATAGACTAGTCATTAGTGACTTTCGACTTGAGGCCAGAAGGATGCCTAGAAGCAGACCAATCCTGAAGAGAAGGATTTGGAAGCTAAAGAACCCTTCACATGGTCAGAGATTTAGGGACATCCTTACCAAGAAATTTGATGAGAGGGAGGAGGAACTACAGTCCTTGGGCATAGAAGGTAACTGAAAATTCTTATGAGACAGCTTACTGAGTGCCTCAGATCAAGTCTGTGGATGGTGCAAAGTCCCTTCCAGACCTAGAGTAATGTGGTGGTGGAATGATACGGTAGACAAAGCCATCAGAGCAAAGAAACAGGCCTGGGAAGCCTGGAAGGGTGGGGATAGCAGGGAACCATACCAGATAGCGAAAAGGGAGGTTGGGCGACAGGTATACATAGCCAAGGGCAAAGCAGAAAAGAAGAAGTTTGCCAATGTCCAGCGACATGAGGACCAAAGAACTGAAGTATTCTGGATTGCAAGATAGTGTGTGAGAGAAAATTGTGATGTCACAGGAGAGAAATGTGTCCAGATGGATGATGGTGCACTTGCTTTTAATGATTCTGAAAAGAAAGAGGCTTGGAGAAGCCATTATGAAAGACTGTTGAACGTGTAGAATGAGTTGGAGGAGGAGAGCCTGACAAATGTTGATCCAGTAGAGCGACCAGCTATCCGAATAGGCAGCACCCTGGAAGATAAAGCAATTAAGGATATGAAGTCAGGAAAAGTCTCTGGCCCATCATGAATCACTGCTGAGATGCTTAAAACATTTGGTGGTGTGGGCTTTGGCCTAGTCACCCGCATTGTAAACCAGGTAGTTCATAAAGGAGTCATACTCAATGACTGGTGTAGCAGCACCATAGTCAATTACTACAAAGGTAAAGGTGATGCTTTAGATAGAAATAACTACAGGGGTTATCAAATTGCTGGATCAGGTGATGAAGGTCACGGAGAAGGTCATAGCCCAACTAATTACATAGAGAGACTGCTTAGATGAGATGCAGTTTGGTTTTGTGCCAGGTAGAAGCACCACGTATGCTATATTTCTGGTACGACAACTACAGGAGAAATACCTAGCTAAAGATAAACCCCTATATTCGACTTTTGAGGACTTGAAGAAAGCCTTTGACAGGGTCCCCTGATCCCTTATCTGGTGGGCGATGCGGAAACTAAGGATTGACGAATGGTTAATAAGGGCTGTACAGGCCCTATGCAGAGATGCTGTCAGTAGGGTTAGGATTGGAAATGAGTATAGTGAAGAAATCCGGGTAGAAGTAGGGGTCCACCAAGGATCAGCCCTCAGCCTCCTCTTATTCATCATAGTCCTCCTCTATGCTTATAATCTGGCCTTCATAGCAGAATCACTACCAGAACTAGAGAAGAAACTTCAAGTCTGGAAGCAAGGTTTAGAATTGACAGGCCTTAGAGTCAATGTAGCAAAGACCAATGTTCTAGTAAGTAGGAAGGTGAACACATCACACACACCTTCAGGTAGGTGGCCCTGCTCAATCTGTAGAAAAGGTGTAGATAGAAATTACATAAGATGTACCCAGTGTAAGCTATGGACACATAAGAGGTCCAGCAACATGAAGGGAAGATTAACTGGGAAGATAGCTTTTACGTGCAGCAGATGTTTTCACTTGGGCACTGGTGCCTAAGGGGGCAGCAGGTGGGAGAGGTAGAGAAAAAGGAGGCATTAGGAGGAAGGCAGTGGATTGATTGGGGGACGCTATGAATTTATTATATTATTATAGTATAGTATACAAATTATATAGTATTATATTAAATATCAAATGATTCATAGTATATATAAATTAGTAAAATATAAAATATTTATTTATACATAAAAATAGGGGTGGGGGCGCTGAGGGTATTATGTGGCCATGAGGTGGGGGCGGTGGCCCAGAAAGTTTGAGAACCTCTGTCGTAAACGAATACAAGTAGAAGTATAATCCATAACTAATGTCTCATTTTGTTTTTTCTTTTTTCTTGTAGTTTTTGCAATGCTTGGTATGTTATCTCCAGCCTCACGAGGAGCTCTGATGACAGCTGCCATTTTCCTTTTTGTCTTCCTTGGGTAAGTTTCTTGTTTTGCCGTTGCTTTTGCTATTTCCTTTGCAAAAACTCTTTTTGTTATCGTTGATGAATTAATATTTCTTGGAAGGTGGTGAGCTGGCTGGAATGTTAGCACGCTGGGAAAAATACTTAGCGGTATTTCATCTGCCACTACGTTCTGAGTTCAAATTCCGCCGAGGTCGACTTTGCCTTTCATCCTTTCGAGGTCGATTAAATAAGTACCAGTTACGCACTGGGATCGATATAATTGACTTAATCTGTTTATCTGTCCTTGTTTGTCCCCTCTATGTTTAGCCTCTTGTGGGTAGTAAAGAAATAAGTATTTCGTCTACCTTTATGTTCTGAGTTCAAATTCCGCCAAGGATGACTTTGTTTTTCATCCTTTTGGGGTTCGATAAATTAAGTACCAGTTGAGTACTAGGGTCGATTTAATCGACTGGCCCCCTCCCCCAAAATTTCGGGCCTTGTGCCTAGAGTAGAAAAGAATATTTCATGGTATATTTTGATGTTTCTAATTACTGGAAGTTAAATGATGATGATGATGATGACCCTCAGAAGCCCTTCAATTCTTAGATGGTTCCATTGCTTGTAATACTTGTTTGGTTTTCATCTCCAGCCTTGTATACCATTGTGATGGCCAAGTTATTTTTTTATTCTTTTACTTGTTTCTGTCATTTGACTGCGGCCATGCTGGAGCATTGCCTTCAGTCGAACAAATCAGCTCCTGGACTTATCCTTTGTAAGCCTAGTACTTATTCTATCTGTCTCTTTTGCCAAACCGCTAAATTACGGGGACGTAAATACACCAACATTGGTTGTCAAGTGATGGTGGTGAGGACAAACACACACACAGCAAATTTTCTATGGCTTCAGACTTTTAGGCCACTCAGCTTGTCTCTCTCCCTCTCGTTGTTCTTTTGGAGGAACATTCTACTGTTAATGAAACTGGTTACAGTTCATTCCTCTATTGATAATTAGTCCATTAATTAGCTTGTTTGCCATAAATATTTTCATCACATATACTTGTGATCTCAGTTGACTTCCATTCCACAAATGATTTTTCTCCCCCCTCCTCCTCTCTCACATCATCTTGTCTCTCTCTTTTCCCTCTTTCTTCTGCCCACCTCTCTTATACCTCCATCATACTCCTTTCAGCCTGGTTCTCTCCTTAATCTTTCTCCTCCTCCTCTCATTCTCACCATTCCTGTCATTCTCTCTTGCCTCTTTTTATATTCTCTTGCGCTCTTATCCATTACTTTCTCCTCTCTCGCCACCTCACCCCTCTCACACTCTGGATGTCTTCTATCACCCACTGTTTCTTCCCTGACACCACCTCTTATAGCAATGCATGATGATGTGATAGGGAATATCTCTTTCTATTCACTCAAATCATCATCATCATCGTTTAACGTTCGTTTACCATGCTAGCATGGGTTGGACGGTTCAACTGGGGTCTGGGAAGCCAGGAAGTTGCACCAGGCACCAGTCTGATCTGGCAGTGTTTCTAAAGCTGGATGCCCTTCCTAACGCCAACCACTCTGTGAGTGTAGTCGGTGCTTTTTACATGCCACCAGCACAGGTGCCAGGCGAGGCTGGTGATGGCCACGATCGGTTGATGCTTTTTATGTGCCACCGGCACGGAGGGCAGAGAAAGGAACAAATGAACAAAGAGAAGAGCTGTTGTTCTTCCAGGGAATGGTGAATGGTCGAAAGGAGACAAATGACGATAGAAAGGTCCGTTAGACAACTTGTCTGCAGCTGGTGCCATGACAAAATGCACCCAGTTCACTCTGTAAAATAGTTTTGTGATAGGGAGAGCTTCCAGCTGGCCCATTTCATAGGGTAGAAGGGTAGACTTGAATGGACTTCGAAGAACTGTCCAGCATGGTAAAGCGTGGTAAAGTGGATGTAAAATGATGATTTTATATATATATATATATATATATATATATATATATATATATATATATATATATATATATATATATATATATATATATATATATAAACTGTAATGTGTGACAATTATTCGGTAGCCATGATAAAACTCTGAGTTTCGGATGTCGGGGTAGAAATCCACACTGACATCTCTTCAGTTATCCGGCCAAATATTACATTTACAAATAAATTCCTCTATTTACATATCGAGGTCTCTTTCATTCTTTTGTTATATTACCATTTCTATCATATATATATATATATATATATATATGCTGGATGGGTAATGTCAGTGTGCATACATGAGAGAGTGTAAGTGCCCTGAGAGAAAAGTTGGGCATAAGAAGCTTTAAATGTGGTGTGCGAGAGAGGCAACTGTGCTGGTATGGTCATGTGTTATGTATGAATGCAGACAGCTGTGAGAGGAAGATATAGACCCAGGAAGACATGGGATGAGGTGGTTAAGCATGACCTTCAAACATTGTGCCTCACAGAGGCAATGACAGGAGACCGGGACATTTGGAGATATGTTGTGATTGAGAAGACCTGGCAACTAAAGTGAGATCGCAGCCATGCATGCCCAGCCTTGTTAAGAGTACCCCTGATGTGTCAGGCGATATGATATGCTTGAGAAGACCTGTTGAGTTAAGTAAAACTAATATCAAAGCTGGGGCCAGTGCCCCCTCACTGGCTCCTGTGCTGGTAGGATGTATACTGCACCATCCGTCCATGTTTCGATGCCAGGTCTGTCTGACTGGTCCCCATACTGGTGACACGTAAAAAGTACCAAATGAACGCGGCCGATGCCAGTACTCCCAGACTGGCTCCCGTGCCAGTGGCATGTAAAAAGCACTATCCAAATATGGTTAATGCCAGGTCTGCCTGACTGGCTCCCGTGCTGGTGGCACATAAAAGGCACCATCAGAATGTGATTGATGCCAGGCCCACCTGACTGGCTTCCGTGCTGGTGGCACGTAAAAAGCACCCACTACACTCTCAGAGTGGTTGGCATTATGAAGGGCATCCAGCTGTAGAAACCTTGCCAGATCAGATTGGAGCCTGGTGCAGCTGCTGGCTCTCCAGATATGTCAAACTGTCCAACCCATACCATCATGGAAAATGGACGATGATGATATACATATACAGGGGGTGCAAAAGTAGGTATACACTTAAGAAAATATACTCATTTGTTTTTATCTAAAACTTTATAAGTTACAATAAAATTATCATTATAGTTATAATAAATATATTATTATAATTAATGACACTGAAAATATCAAAAAATGAGGCTAACCAATTTAATGTGTTAATAATTTTAATGAATTAAGTATTATAACATTGGTGTGATACTTACTGTATACCTACTTTTGTATGTATATATATATATATATATATATATATATCCCGAAGCTATAGATGTCGTTATATTCGGGATTAATGCATTCTCAGTTTCACTATCATAAACATGTTCTTCTTCAGGTTAATTGCTGGCTATTTTTCGGCTCGGCTCTATAAAACCATGAAAGGTAACCAGTGGAAAAAAGCAGCATTTCAGGTATTGTTGTTTTTTTCTTCTTTATCTAAAAACTTGTGCGTAAAAGGTTAAGTGTTTTTAATATTAATTAATGATAAGATTGCAGGCTCGTTAGCATAGTAGTATTTTGTTTGTCCTTAGTGTTCTGAGTTCAAATTTCACTGATGTCGGCTTTGCCTTTCATCTTTTCTGGATCAATAAAATCAGCATCAATCAAATACTTGGCTTGATGCAGTTGACTCCCGCCATCCTGCTAAAAAGTTGCTGGCCTTGTGCCAAAATTTGGAACCAAAATTAACTGGTGCATTGGCAGAATTATTTTGGCTGTGGTGCCTTGCAGTTTTTATGTTCTCACTTTCAAGCCCTACCAAAGCAAGCTTCACCTTTCTAGTGTTGATCAAATAAGTACCAGTCATATACTGGGATTGTGCCTATTGATTGGTCCTTTCTCAAAACTTTGTGGTCTCTGGCCTATGCTTGAAACCTGTATGAAGCTGATGTAAATTCCAAACCTTACACCTAGGTTATAAATCAATATTGAGGTTATGGCTCCTACATTTTGTTCAGTGCTGGTACATATACACACACATGCATGCACACACAGACACACACACACACAATACATATAAAATATACACACCACAAAGTTATCAACCACCTCACCAACAACAACACTGAACACCTTTTTGATCTCCATGTGTCTAACACACGTGGACATGCCTACAAAGTCAGAAAACAACACAGCTCCCATGACTTTCAGAAACATTTTTTCACGCTCAGAGTTGCTGAAGCATGGAATAAACTGCCTGCGTCAGTTGTTGACTGCCATGACACTGCATCCTTTAAGGCCCTCATGCTTTCCGAAATCCGCCGAAACTACACCTGATTATATATACACTTTAGATGAGTTGTAGTGCACCTGAGCACTGTACACAATTATTATTATTTTTATAAATACATATAATTACATAATGATGTATATACATATAAACACACATACATATGCATACAAATATATTCACATACAAAAACATACACATATATGTCATGTATAAATATACATACATGTTTTTATCCAAAATGGAGATGGACACCATTCTTCTGTGTGATTGGCTTGAAAAATTGTTAAGGTATTAAGATATCTTCCTGTTTTTCTTAACATGAAGCCAATGGTAGCCTTAATACAAAAATAAATTCTATCCACCAATGTGCTGTTGAGCACTCATTTTCACCATTCAACATTTATGTGTATGTATATATATATATATACATATACATATTCACAGGTGTGTGTGTGTGTATAATACATATATGTACTTACCTGTATACACACATACATGTGTATATATATATGTGTGTGTGTATGTATAATACAAATATGTACTTACCTGTATACACACATACATATACTTACCTATAAATAAACAAACATATACACACAATGTATGTGTGTGTGTATGTACACACACACCTATACAGGTGTCATCTCCAAGAACTGAATTAGAATTCCGATCATCACAATATACTTCCTCTGTCTCCTCCCCCTACTCCTTTGAAAATATCAGCTGAATTCAAGATTAACTTCTTGAATTGCAATTTAATGTCAATGAGTTCACCAGATTTTTTTCACTTTTCCCAATCCCAAAATGTAGATTTGCAAATATGCTAATAATGTATATAATAATAAGAGAAAAGGAGAGAGAGAGAGAGATGTTTTTGAAAACAAGCTTCATTATTCTTGATTAAATCAATGGGTTGACCTCATTCATACAATTGGAAAGAAACCGCTCTCTCTCTCTCTCTCTTTCTTTCTCTCTCTCTTTCTCTTCCCTCTCTCTCTCTCTTTCCCTCTCTCTCTCTTTCTCTCTCTCTTTCTCCCCCCCCTCTCATGATATTTATATATTATCATCATCATCATTTAATGCCTGCTACTATGGCTAAGGTGGTTTGACTGCATCATGTTCCAGTCTGTTTTGGCTTGGTTTCTACAGCTGGGATGCCCTTCCTAATGCCAGCTACTCTTGAGAGTGTAGTGGGTGCCTCCATGTGTCACTGGAGTCAGTGCTTTTATGTGGCACTGGCATGGAAGCTGTTATATGTCACCTGTACCAGCCCCAACTATTTTCAAACGATTTCACTTGGCTTGACGAGTCTTCTCAAGCACAGCATATCGCTAAGGTCTCGGTCACTAGTCATCCCCTCCATAAGGCTTCACCACCTCATCCCACATCTTCCGGGATCTATGTCTTCACTTCCTCATCCTACATCTTCCTGGGTCTATGTCTTCCACAGGTTCCCTCCATGGTTAGAGATTGACACTTCTTTACACAGCTGTCCTCAACCATACACATCACTTGACCATACCAGCACATTCGTCTCTTTCACACCCCATCTGATGCCTCTTATGTCCAGTTTTATACTCTCAAGACACTTACACTGTTGTACATGCTCACTGACATTGCACATCCAGCGAAATATATTAGATTCATTTCTTTCAATCCTACGCATGGCCTTAGTGATCACAGCCCATGTTTCACTGCTGTGTAGCATAGCTGTTTGCACACAGGCATCATACAATCTACCTTTCACTCTGTGGGAGAGGCTCTTAGTTGCCAACAAAGGTAGAAGCTCTCTGAACTTTGCCCAGCTCATTCTTATTCTAACAGCTACACTCTCAGAGCACCCAACTCCACTGCTGACTTGGTCACCTAAATAACGTATGCTATCAACTACTTCTACATATCCCCACTGGCATTTGAGGGGTCTATTTTCTGTACATTTTGTAGTGTTTATTGTACATGTGTATCTGCCACACACAAAGACTATTTTCCCTGTTAACCTTCCTCCCATATTGCTGCACCTTTCATGTGTCCATAGCTTGCACCAGGTACACCATATGGAGTTTCTACCTAATGCCTTTTCTACATATTGAGCAGGGCCATCTGCCTGAATGGATTTATAATTTGTCAGTTTTCCTTCTAAGTACACATTTATTTATTTAATTATTGCTATGTTTTTACTTTTTATCCTGTTATCTTTTTCAGTCTTTTCTTTTTTTTTTTCCTTTTTATCTCTTCATCACTTGCTTTTTAATTGGAACATACAATGTACGATTTTCATTTTTACAGACAGGAACATTTTATCCTGGAATCCTTTTTGGAACTTGTTTTATTTTAAATTTCTTCATTTGGGGAAAACATTCATCAGGAGCAGTAAGTAATGGAAAATATTTCTATTTTCTTTGTTATTTGAGTCCATCAAACATTAGCATTATCAAAATTCTGTTGAGAATGTTTTAGCCCGTTACATACACCATACAAGTTAATAGAATTTTGATTGTACCTTTATATTAATTTGTGTTTTTTTTTTTGTCTTGCAAGGTACTTGGTGACCCTGTCAGTGCAGGTACCATTTAAAAAGCATCCAGTTCTCACTGTAAAGTGGTTGGCATTTGGAAGGGCATCCAGCTGTATAAACCTTGCCAAAACTGACCTCACTTGTGCTTGTGCCATGTAATAAGCACTCATTCCACTTTGCTGAGGGGAGTGGGGTTAGGAAGGGCATCCAGCTTTAAGAACTCTGCTGAAGCAGTCACAGAAGTCTGGTGCAGGCTTCAGCCTGGCCAGCTCCTGTCAGACTGTCCCACCCATGCCAGCATTGAAGGAGGACATTAAACGATGATGATGTATGGTTGTTAGTGTTAGGAAAGGTATTCGGTTAAGAAAACATTATTTGCTCAAACAATTCAAAATAAATATTTTACAGACATAGATCGGTTTATAAGAGGCCAGTGCACCTGTTTGCTCATTACTGCATGCATGCACACAATACTGAGGTATAACATGAACCAAATATGGTACTAAACATAAGAGTTTGAAGTGAATTTAGGGAATTTTAGAGGAGAGTATAGAACGTGTAATAATAGGAGTGTTGGATAAAATATCTTGTGCTATTTAGTTCTAACACTTGTTTTCACTTCAAATCTTACTGAGTTCAACTTCACCTTTCATGGACATAAACAATTGTTCTTTGTCTGTTAGAGAATGTGGCATACAACCAAGTGAGAGGTTAGGGGTTCATATCCTCCCAACGACACTTTAAAATAAGAGACTCTACTTTCAAAGAGTTGAGTCCTTTCAGCTGTAAAGAAACACTACAGGTTAAGCACAAGTTACATTTGTAGACAGCTTTTGGTCCTTAGAGTTTGATCTCTCTTACATTAACTTGCAGTGTTGAGTTTGGTTTTACATCCAGACAGACTGGAGGAATCTTATACAAGAGAAGATCTTGCATCGGTTTGTTTTAGAAACTCAAGATAAACTCGTCTGATGACCAAAAAGGTCTGTCGAAAGACATTCACACCAAATATTAAGGCTTAAGCCATCTTGTGCATGATCCCAGCATACATTTTCCATTCTAGAGAATTTACCTTCTATCTCAAAATGTTTGTTCTGTTTTCTTGTTTTATTACTTTTTTTTTATTATAAGATGTTCCATATTAATTTGACCATTGTTTAATTCTTACAGGTTCCATTCAGCACAATGGTTGCACTATTATGTATGTGGTTTGGGATCTCACTTCCATTAGTCTTTTTGGGTTACTATTTTGGTTACAGAAAACAGGTGAGTGGGGAATATTTTGTCTCCAACAAATTTCTATCATTTCTCAAATTTTTCACTTTGGTTTATGATTCGTTTGCCTCAGTTTCATTATTTACAGTGAACTGTTTTTGTTTATTTTTCCAGCCATACCAACATCCTGTACGAACTAACCAAATTCCAAGACAAGTTCCTGAACAGATGTGGTATATGAACCCTATATTAGGGTCTGTATGATTTATTAATATTATGAATTAGAAAATTGATAGCCTTTTTAATTAATACAGAATAACAGTCACTGAATCTAAAGTACTATATTTGACAGCGATTAAGAAAATGTCTAAAAAAAAACATCCCCTCAGTCATATATGTGAAGTTGGGCTTTCCATAAGCTGCATTGCACTAAGATCTCTTTCCCTTAAACACATGCTGTTGAAATTGGGGTGCATTGAAAATACCTGTGTGTCTTTTTTGCTATCAAATACAGTAACTGTTTAAAAAAAAATTATTTATTTCAGTTTTGTCTTTGAATTTCCAGTTTTTTTAAGCAAAGGAAAAAAATGGAAATGAAATTCAGAACAGTTGGTGCTCTTGTCTTGACATTTTTCTCATTCTTTATTTGGTTCCCAGTTCTTCAATCAATCGATCAGTTCTCTCTCTCTCTCTCTGTCTCTCTTTTGCCAATGTTTAAAATCTCTAACTTTCGCATTCACTGTTTTTTTTTTGTTTGTTTCTTTGTAGTTGGTCCTATGTTGAAATGTTCTTTAGTTTTATACATAATATATATTCTTGCACCAGACAGCTAAATGGCTGGAATTCCTAATTTCAACATCTCTTGTGCTGTTTTTTTAAGGAAGAAACCACTATTTTCGTAGTTAGTGGGTCTCCCACAATTAATTGCTTAATGAGGGAGTTGGCATGGAACCTGTTTTTATTTTTGCAGTCAAGCAAACCGGAACAAGAATATTTAAAAAAAATACATTAATTGAAGAAATAACTCATGAATTAACAATAGTTACGCTAATATATGCAGTGCAGAGAGTATAAACTCATCATTTAACATCTGTTTTCCATGCTGGCATGGGTTGGACAGTTAGACAGGAGCTGTACCAGGCTCCATTGTCTATTTTGGTATGGTTTCTACAGCTGGATGTTTTTCCTGATGCTATCTAGGATGCCTAATCCAAAATAATTATGTGGTATGGAAAAGACATTTGCTCAGTATCTAATAACAGGCATTCAGCTAACATTGTCTTCCTTATCACATAATTATTTTATATTAGCTTTATCTATGATTATCACATAGGCATAGGCGTGGACGACATGGTTCTAGGTTCAGTCACACTGCATGGCACCTTGGGCAAGTGTCTTCTGCTATAACCCTGTGAGTGTATGTGGTAGACAGAAACTGAAAAAAGCCTGTTGCTATATATCGCCATGTTGATTCGCTAGCCTCTGCATGCATATTTTTTTTCTCTCCTTCTTTCTGTGTTTTTTCTCTGTGTATCTTTCTGCTGAAGAGCGTAGGCTCGAAACGTTAAAGACTTGTTTTATTTATATTTCCTGAGCGCCATACTAATACAATTGTTTGTTTGTATTCCACCTGCCTTCGTCTTTTGTTTATTTCCATAAACCTGCCTTCGTCTTTTGTCTATTTTCATAAAGCTTCCCGTTATATATATATATATATATATATATATATATATAAACATTCGAGCGAGGTTGTTGCCAGTGTTGCTGGATTGGCTCCAGTGCTGTTGACATGTAAAAAACATCATTTGAGCATGGTTGTTGCCAGTACCGCCTGACTGGCCTTCATGCCGGTGGCGCGTAAAAGCACCCACTACACTCTCAGAGTGGTTGGCGTTAGGAAGGGCATCCAGCTGTAAAAACTCTGACAGATCAGATTGCTAGCCTAGTGCAGCCGTCTGGTTCGCCAGTCCTCAGTCAAATCGTCCACCCCATGCCAGCATGGAAAGCGGATGTTAGATGATGATGATGATGATATATGATATATTATATATATATATATTTATATGTAGGTATGTGTTTATGTATAGCCTTGTCTTGACATCACAAGATGGTTGTGAAATTAACATCAGCGTCATACCAGCAAGGTTGTTGGTTTCTACTTTTCTGAGCAAAATGTGTTTGGCCATGGGAGAAAAATTAACTTGCTTGGAAACAGGTGAGGATTGGTGACGAGAAGGGCACCTGGCTGTAGAAAACATGAGTTGGTAATGGTGATGATGGATATAAAGAATTAAAAAAACAAAGTAAAACAAGAGATTATCATTTTATATTCCTATAAAGCCCTATTATATACTTAATGCTTGTCCTTAATTTGTTAATGCTTGTGTCTGGATTTATGTGTAACTTGACCGTTTCTTTATTTTCTTTCTCTTCTGCTGCAGGACACTAATGGCCGGCATTCTGCCATTTGGAGCTGTATTCATTGAGTTATTCTTCATTTTCACTGTAAGTATAATAAACGATCCTCTTAACACTTCCAATTACCATCTCACACTGGATAAAAGTTTCTGCATTTAAACAGTTCAAGAATTTTTCTCTCAGTAATGAGCAAACAAACTTGGGAACCTGTGCAGTTGCTTGACCCACTAGAAATAGCAGCCAAATCTCCATCAGGTCTCTCCCCCCCCACTCGTACGCCTGAACAAAAAAGGTGGGCTTGTCATCTAGGTTTGCTTGATCAGGACTGATCTTGGGCGAATCAATGACATCAATCTCTCGAGAGAGTCAACACCAACAGGTACCAGTAATATATTGAGGCTTATTGGTATCAGCTATAATCTTTCTGCCTAAGAAACCATTATATTTAGAGGAATGTTGAGTTAGCAGAAACATTGGCTGCCATTAACTGCCCTATTTTCATTAATTGCCCTATTTTCTGAGTTCAGTGATAGTGCTCTAATTTTTTGTGGTTGACAGAATAACATGAATGGTGTTTCATGAAACTCCTCTTCACCATCCCTTCCCTTCTCTTCGCCCTCCCTCCCCTTCTCTTTGCCCTCTCTTCACTCCTCATCGCCCTCCCTTCACTCCTCATTGCCCTACCTTCACTCCTCATTGCCCTCCATCACTCCTCATCGCCCCCCTTCACTCCTCATCGCCCCCCTTCACTCCTCATTGCCCTCCCTTCACTCCTCATCGTCCTCCCTTCACTCCTCATCGCCCTCCCTTCACTCCTCATCACCCTCCTATCACTCCTCATCGCCCTCCTATCACTCCTCATCGCCCTCCTATCACTCCTCATCGCCCTCCCTTCACTTCTCATCGCCCTCCCTTAACCCCTCTTCACCTCCCCTTCTCTTCACCTTCCTTCTCTTTGCCTTCCTTCCATCCTCTCTCCATTCGCCCTCCCTCCCCATCTCCCTCCTTTCCCCTCTCTTCACCCTCCACTTCTCTTTGCCACCCCTCCCCTTATCTCCACCTCCTTCCCTTCCCTCCTTTCCTAGAAATGTTTTTTTTAAAAAATGTATTCAATATGAATCCCAAATTGAAAACGGTTTCACCAGTTCTTTTATTTATAATGTTTTACACATTTTCATTTCAATTGCTCCTAATATCCCCTGATGGGGTTGTTTATTAGTTATACGAATATTTCAATTAGAATATTAATAAAAAAATAATTTCAATATAAACCAATCGTTTTCTTTCAAATATTCTTTTCCTTTTTCTTCTTTTGTAGGCAATTTGGGAGAATCAGTTTTATTATTTGTTTGGATTCTTGTTCTTGGTCTTCATCATTTTAGTAATTTCAGTGTCCCAAATTTCCATTGTGATGGTATATTTCCAATTATGTGGTGAGGTGAGTCATTCAAAAGTTCATGTTTGTGTATCTGATTGTGCTTAAATGTTTTACGTAAACCTTGTCCTAACAAATGTCCAACTTAGACACCACCAGCACCTTGTCTTTCCGGCGGTTTCTCTGTTGTAAGCATTCAAATCGGACTTTGAGGTTGAGCCTAACTGTACATGTCTTTGAATCTGGTGCTTTTTACCTGCATTCCTTTGTGTGATGGCATTGTTTGTGAGAAGTTATTTGATGAGGAAGGGTTCGCTGCAGCACCCTGCCACCACAAGTTTGATTGCACCTTTCAAAGGTACCTGGCCATATACCTTTATTAATAACCAGCAGAATCGGTAGAGCAACCAACAAATTACCTTGTTGTATTTAGTTACATTTGAAGTCCAAATCTTGTTGGAATTAATAAAATAATGGAGCTGTAAAAATGAGTGTTAGAGATCATTATTACGATTTTTGTTATAGCTATAATTATACTAATTATACTAATTATTGTACGTGATTTACTTTCAGGATTACCATTGGTGGTGGCATTCTTTTGTTGTGTCTGGTGGTTCTGCTGTCTACATGTTTGCATATTCTATCTTCTATTTTGTTACAAAGGTAAAATGAATATCTTATATTTTTTATGTGTTTGTTTTCTGTGTGTCAATCTTGCTTTCGTTCTCTGGATGCTGTTTCATATCACGATGGTTCCCTGCTGTATCCTACATCCCTGCAATGATCTGCTGGTTGGGTTCAGTCGACACTTGACACATTTTCAGTAGAATGTCAGTCTTAGATTTACAGCTGTTTTATTTTTAAAAAAAACAAACAAACAACTTTACATCTGATGAAGATGATTGGCTGATGCAGCAGAACATCAGGCACATGCCGCCTTTCAGTGTTTGTTCTGCTCCAAGGCCAACTTTCATTCTTTCTGGGTTGGATAAAAACAAAGAACCATACAAGTCCTCCTCTGCCCTAAATCTCTGGTTTTGTGCTTAGGTTAGAAACTATTATTGGACCTGGCAGAATCGTTAGCAGCGTTTCTTTTGACTTTACAATCTGGGTTCAAATTTTGCTGACTTTGCCTTTTGTCCTTTATGAGATAAATACCAATCATGTACTGGGGTGGCTGTAATCAATTAGCTCCCCCTCACCCTGCCATTTCAGGCCTTGTGCCTTTAGCAGAAAGGATTCTTATTATTATTATTAAGGTGGTGAGTCTGGTACATCCTTCCAGCTTACCAACCTTGGTCAAACCATCCAACCCATGCCAGCATGGACAATGGGCATTAAATGATGATGATGATGATGATGATGACGAGCTGGCAGAACCAGTAGCATGTTGGATGGAAGGTTTGGTAGGATTTTCATCGGAGTTCAAATTCTGCTGAGGTCAACTTTGCTTTTCATTCTTTTTGGGGTTGATGAAATAAGTACCAGTCAGGTATTGGGGTCGATGATATAATCAACTAGTCCCTTCCCCTAAAATTTCAGGCCTTGTGCCTCTTGTGGAAATGATTATTATTATTACTGCATTGGATAGCAGAAATAGTGGAGCCCCAGTTTCAATCTCTAATAGCATTCATTACCATCACATCATCATTCGATGTCTGTTTTCCATGATGGGATGGGTTGGATTATGGCAAGCTGGAGAGCCATTCCAGGTTTCAGCTTGGTTTGGCCTGGTCTCTACGACTGGAAGCTCTTCCTAATGCCAACCACTTCACAGAATGAGCTGAATTCTTTTCACATGGCATCAGCATGGGTGCTTTTTATGTGGGCTGGTGTTGAGTGTTCTTTACATGGATCGGTATGAGGGCAAATTTTGGCACAAGGCCAGCAAATTTGGGGTGGGGGTGGGGGCCTAAGTCAGTTACATTAATCTCAGTTCTCTGATGGTAGTTATTTTATTAACCCTGAAAAGGACGAAGGGCAAATTCAACCATGGCTGATACTGGTGTCATGCAAAAGGCACCTGTGCCGGTGGCATGTAAAAGCACTCATTACGCTCTGTAAAGTGGTTAGTGTTAGGAAGGGCATCCAGCCGTAGAAACCATGCCAAATCAGACGAGTTTGGTGCAGCCTTCCAGCTTTCCAGTCCTGGTCAAACCATCCAACCCATGTCAGCATGGACATCATCATCATCGTTTAATGTCCGCTTTCCATGCTGGCATGGGTTGGATGGTTTGACTGAGGACTGGTGAGCCAGAAGGCTGCACTAGGCTCCAATCTTATCTGGCAGAGTTTCTACAGCTGGATGCCCATCCTAACACCAACCACTCTGAGAGTGTAGTGGGTGCTTTTACGTGTCACTGGCATGAGGGTCAGTCAGGCAGTACTGGCAACGACCATGCTCAAAAGATGTTTTTTACGTGCTACTTGTATGGAAGCCAGTCCAGCAGCACTGGCAATGACCACGCTCAAATGTTGTTTCTCACAAGCTACCGGCACATGTGCCAGTAAGGCAATGCTGGCAATGATCCTGCTTGAATGGTGCTTTTTATGTGCCACCGGCACGGGAGCCAATCTGTGGCCCTGGCAATGATCACACTCTGATGGTGCTTTTAACGTTCCACTGTCACGAGTGCCAATCAGGCCACATCAGCCATTTTGATTTCACTTGCCTCAACAGGTCTTTGCAAGCAAAGTTTATTTGTCCAATGAATAAAGGGTACTCATAAGTGGGGCTGGTTATGCACGCGGACATTAAATGATGATGATGATGAAGCGGGATGAAATATCACTAAGCATTTTGCCCCAATGTGCAAATGTCTCTGCCATTTATTTTTCAGATTGAAATCTCAGTATTGACATTTACCTGTCATTGCTCAGGAATTGTTAAAAATGAATACCAGCAAAGTCCTGTGTCAATTACATTGACTAACCCCACCCTCCCAACTCCTGAAACTGTGTGAAATTATCTGATTATGAGTCATCGTTATTAGTTTAATTATATTCTTTATCCTTAAGGTGGCGAGCTGGCAGAAATGTTAACTGGCTGGGCGAAATGCTTAGCGGTATTTCGTCTGTCTTTATGTTCTGAGTTCAAATTCCTCCGAGGTCGACTTTGCCTTTCATCCTTCCGAGGTCGATAAATAAAGTACCAGTTTCGCACTGGGGTCGATATAATCCACTTAATCCCTTTGTCTGTCCTTGTTTGTCCCCTCTATATTTAGCCCCTTGTGGGCAATAAAGAAATATATATTCTTTATCCTTTGCTGTGCCTGGATAATCTCTATTAATTCTGTCCTTTTTTTTGTTGTTTCCAGCTTGAAATCACAGAATTCATCCCAACTCTTCTCTACTTTGGTTACACATTGCTCATGTCTTTCACGTTTTGGATCCTGACTGGCACCATTGGCTTCTACGCAGCATACTTTTTTATTCGACGAATTTATGCAGCAATCAAAATTGACTGATGGATTCCTCTCTACTTAGCTTACTTCTCTTAGGATCTACTTCGACATTTACTTTTAACAACCACACTACTACTACTACTACTATAACTACTACTAACAACAACATCAACAGCAACAACAATAATAATAATAAAAATATAAACAACAAAGACTTGACAGATTGGTTTTATCAGTATTTAATGAAAACTGGAAAGTGGACTGAGAGATAAGAACCGCAACCATTGTCAAGAATCATAATGTTTTACCATCATCATGCTCTCTTCTTATGTTTTTTTATTATTCTTATTCTTCTTCATATTATTATTTAAATTGTTATTTTGCCAAAAGAGTTGTTCCACACAAATATTGGGAGATCCAGGGTTGAGTAATTCGGAGAAAGAAAACTGGGGAAGTTTTAACTAAATTAAAAGAGGAAAAGGGAAAACAATTATATCCTTGCAGATGAGGGTGGAATCTAAATTATGAAAAAAAAAAAAAAAAAAAAAAAAATAAGAATCATAAAAACAAAAAAAACAACTTTACGGAACTGTTTTTGGTGAATTACATTTAAAGAAATTTTTCTTGTTATTTTTATTATTATTCTCCTCTTCTTGTTTAGGCAGCAAGCTGGCAGATTTGTTACCATGCTGGGTAAAATGCTTAGTGGCATTTTGTCTGTCTTTACGTTCTGAGTTCAAATTTCACCAGAGTTAACTTTGCCTTTCATTGTTTTGGGGTCAATGAATTAAGGACCAGTGAAACACTGGGGTCAATGTAATTGACTAGCCCCCCCCCCTCCCAATTTCAGGCCTTGTGCCTTTAGAAGAAAGGATTATTATTATTATTCTCCTCCTTGTTTAGGCAGCAAGCTGGCAGAATCGTTTCCATGCCGGACATCATGCTTGGCAGTGTTTCTTCAAACTCGCTGTTCTGAGTTCAAATGCTGCCAGGGTTGACTTTGCCCTTCATCCATTCAGGGTCAATAAAATAAGTACCAGTTGAACACCAGGGGTCGATGTAATTGACTTAGCCCCTCCCATCAAACTACTGGCCTTCTGCTAAAACTTAGTACCATTATTATTGATGGCAGAATCAGAGTACTTCACAAGATTCCTGGTGGCTAGCTAAATCTCTGAATTGAAACCTTGCCAAAGACTTCCTTACCATCCATCTGTCTGGAATCAATAAAATAGGGACCAGTGAAGCACTGGAGGATCTGTTAAATTCGTTGGACCCTCTTGCAAATTGTTGGTCCTTGTGGTAAAGTTAGGGATCTTCTTCTTCTTCTTAACTGGTTGATTATCAGAATTGTTGGACAATTGCTTTGCAGTATTCGTTCTGGCTCTGATTCGGAGTTCAAGTGTTGCTATGGTAAGCTTTGTGTTATTCTTCTGGAGCTGATAAACTAACATACCAGTCATACGCTGGTTAGATGATATAAATGACAGTTTGCTCCTACCAAATTTCTGGTGGCAGATTGGTAGATTCAGCAGAGCAATGGGCCAAATGTCTTGCAGTTGTTGTTCTGACCTCTTACTTTTCTCCAAGTGTTAACTTTGCCTTTCACCATTCCAGGCTTTTATAATATTATGAAACGGTCGAGTACTGAGGGCAAGGATTTAATCAATGAACTCCCTTTTCATAAATCTCTAGCCTTGTGCCTGTCTTAGGAACCATTAATAAGGTGGTGAGCTGTCAGAATCGTTATTGGACAAAATGCTTAGTGGCATTCAAATTCTGTCAAGTTTGATTTTACTTTTAATCCTTTCAGAATTGATGAAATAAGTACCAGTCATGCACTGGGGTCGATGTAATTGACTATCCCCCTTCCTGCAAATTTTCAGGCCTTGTACTTATTATAGAAAGGATTATTATGATGGATGCCTTGTGGTATTTAGTTTATATTTTGTGTCTCCTCCCCAAGGGTCATCTTTCACTTTTGTCTCTCTCGAGTCAATAGGAATAAAAATACCAGTTATGTTTTGGGATCAATCTAATTGACCCTGCCTCTCCCCCCAAACTTTTTGGCTTTCTGCCAATATTAGTTGTTTTTTTTTTTTTTTCTTAGGTTGCTTTTTTTGCTGTTATAGAAACATTGATTTTCTCCTTCACTATAAGACAATTGTGGTTTTTTTAATAATTTATTTCTGTGTGGGATCTAGATTTCAACAATCTCATTTTTATATGTTAAAGCTATTATAATTATTATTATTATTACACTTTGTTAATAGACTTTTCAATTTTCTTGAAAAGTTATGTCATCTCAATGTTTCCATGTATATATGTGTGGCTATGTATGCGCGTATGTGTGTGTATGTAATCACATATGTACATATCTATATATATATGTGTGTATGTATGCATTTACAGAGTGTGTGTGTGTGTGAACTTAAGCTAAATTTCTTTCCATGTTTTTTTTTCTTCCATAACAATGTGTTTCTTTTTGTTATGTTATAATAAAATATTTTTATTTCATTCCATGAAAAGCTAACAGTCCCTTTTATTGTGTGCAAAACTGAATTTCTTCCTTGAAAGGCTAAAAGTTGCCATAAATAAAAAAAAAAATAACTAGAGAAAGTATTAAAAAAATTAGACAAAAGACTAACAAGAAAAAGAAATCCTGAACGTTTTACTAAAACTATTGATATTCATTGGAATATAGGTTTTATTTTCTTATCTTTGCTCCTAAATCTGGTCAGCTTTTGAAAGATTAGAAGTTGATTGCAAGAAATGTGAAAATCCATCAAGTGAAACTGAGTGGTTCTAATCAGACATGGCAGATTGAAAGAAAAAAATTGAAGAAATTTTTGCATTACTCCTTCAACCTGTTTAATTAAAGAATTATTAAAAAGCATAGAAGCATTCTCTAGTTGTTTGTCACCAATATGTTGAGGGAAAACTCGGCACTCGTGCACTAAGGTGAGTGAGCATTGATGTTAGACTGCTCTAACGAATGTCTGTTAACGATGTAATACTGACCAAATCTCTTTTCTCATTGTCACAAGTATTGTTTATTCCTAATTATTTATTTACTCTTTCTCTCTCAAATGTGTCTGAAACGGTACCAATCTATGAACCCTAAAGAAATCTCTGTTCACTAAATTTATGATAAACCCTTTAGCATTTCAGATTCCGCTGTCAAATGTAATGTTTATCAGTTCATATTGTTTTGAATTAATCCTGCATTATCTCTTAGCTTTTAGATTTCGATGATGTGAGTGTTTATTTTTAGAACGGCATTGTAGGATAGACGTGAGAGGCTGGATCTGGCCAATTTGAACAGGAAAACAAGTGGAATATTTGAGCCTGGTATGGTCTGTCTAAATGCGAGCATTGTATTGTGTGAGCATGCACCCATTTACATGTGTGTGTGTGTGCTGAAAGTGAACTGGGCTTTGCTCTACTTTCTCAATCTTTAAAGTCTAGGGAGGCCATTTTACCATTGTTCCATCTTTGAGAATACTTGTGAGATATAGCTTGGATAAATTGAAATTATTTCAAAGCCTTGGTTGACAACAGTTTCTCTTCTTTTAAAAAGAAAATTCATTCTGTTGAAGCATCTCTGTTTGTATATTGAAGCAAGAATCCCGTTATTCTATAAATTATAAGGGGTGGCGTGAACTGACAGAATGGTTGGAATGCTGGAAACAATAGAGCTTAGCAGCATTCTCTCTGGCTTTGAAACTCTGTGTTCAAATGTTACTGAGCTCAACTTTACCTTTCATCTCTACCTGCAGTCACTAAAATATGTACCAGTTGAGCATGGGGTGGTGATGTAAACAACTACCCCCCCTCCCCAGTCCACCCTAATTTCAGGCCTTGTGCCTCTAGCAGACAATTATTACTATAACTTATAATGGTAGAAGCTTCATTATCAAATATTGGTAACAATGGTAGTCTGTTTAAATGATAATTTGAATATTTAACGAGAACAAGTTTTATAGTCACACCTGTGATAGGTAAATACAGAAAATGAAATAGCAACAGCATTAGATATTGATTGTTATATGATGAGGCCAGGCATGTTCCTCTTCAGAATATTGGCTTGAATCCAGCTTGGAGGACAACTTCCATTTTTATGTCTTTGAATTTTATTTTGAGAGAAGAACCAATTCATTGTGTCCAATATTTCACTATCTTTCTGTCATCTTTCAGCTCATTTTCCATCTTTTTACCTGTCTGTATGATATTTAAAAAAAAAATTAAATTAAAAAGGCCAAAAAAAAATGACAGAAGGCAGCTTTTGTTTTGAAAGAAAGCTGTAATTTCTATAACTGGAAGTGGAACAAACTTGGATGTGAAGAGGAGGTGGAGGTGGGGAAATGAAAATGTGATAAAAAATGTTTTCTATGGAATCAGTTTTAATGTGAATTATACCAAGAGATATTTCGGAATATTTCAGAAGGATTGGATTATTTTCTTGGAACCTTAAAAAAAGATCTTCATTTGGAGGTCTTTGATTTGCCATTCTTTGTCAGAATTTATCACAACTGAATTATAAAACAAGGATAATGAAAAATCATTTTGATTTTATGTTGAAAAGCGACAAACTTTTGGAGACTGTAAAACCATTTAACCATTCTCGTTTGTGAATTATATTTTGTCAGTTGATGACGTTTGTTATTCCTGTCTAATATCAAATCATGTCTGCATTTTTTTGCCATTTTCTGTGTGAAAAGAATCTGTCTATAATTGTTTGTTGATGTAGGTTGGATAGGTCTGCAATGATTAGGATACACTTTAGCAGCTGGGTATCAGGATTTGTGTCATTAACTATATTATGATGTGAGTTTATTTATTTTATTTCTAAAATTTTCATTAATTTCGTGATGAATAACACTTTCTACTCAAGCACACAATGCCAGAACTGTGAGAGGGTTTTAGAGAGAAAGAGTCTCTACCCCCTTAATTGCTAATGAAAGGACACCCCTAAAATATCTGCTCCATAACATAGCGACCAATTCCACTTCAATCAGCATGGAACTATTAACCATTCTTTCTTGTTTTGTTAAGTTTTTATTAATTATGGTTTTTACTTTTCAATCGGAAGAAGACACAGAAAAAAAAAATGTAGGTTTTGAGGTATTCAATGTGAAATATTGTCTCGTAGTGGTTTTGTTTAACATGTTTAGTTGTACATTTTGTTTGCCTGACTTGAGGGACCACCTTGGTAGAACAACACTTTATTTTGCGACCACAGATTAATAAAATTAAACAAAATCCTCAAAAATTCTGAATATCTCTTGAATAAGCAAAAAATAAACAAGTACTTTGGTGTTCACTGCTGCACTTTTGGGACGGATTTATGATGGCTCAGAATTTATGATTTTTATGAAAAAGGAGTGGAGGAAGTCAGCCACACATCATTTTGGGGGATTGAAGGTTTTCATTTGATTTCATTAATTTCTTTCTTTTATAAATACAAAAAAATTTTTTTTTTGAAATTAGTAAAGCTGAAATGACTTGAACAAATTTAAAAGAAAAATGTTTTTTTCTAAAAATTATGGAAATATTTATTTCTTTTTTATTTGTGTGAATGGAATAAAGAAAAATAAATATTTTTCTTCAAAATGACCTCCTCATTCATCTTGGGATGTCTGAGGTTTATGTAATATTTTGTTTTGATGAATCTGCTATTTGTTCTAATTTAACCACTTCAATAATCTGTAATAAAATACCAAAAAAAAAAAAATGGGCAATATGTTAAAATGACATAAAGACAAACAAAATTCTGTTTTCATTTTTTAAATTTTATTTTCAATTTGGAAATATTGAGCATCTTCTTGGCACATATAATTTTGGTTGAGTGAATAACCGTTCATTTCAGTTGGATGTTTCCTTCCATTGAACAAAAGTCAAGCACGTACACACACACACACACACAACAGGAATTTCTGCCTACCAAATTCAATCAAGGCTTCAGTCAGCCTAAGGCTATACCAGAAGACACTTGTCCAAGGTCTACTCAGCCACACTGTGGCACTTTGAGCAATTGGTGTATGGTATTTAATTGTTGCTGCTCAGTCCAGCCTTCTTCTCCATAGCTCTGTCATATTTTCTGCCTTTAGCACGAAGCTTCACATTTTAGGAATGGTCAAATTCATTCCAGAGTTTTTCACTAATAATTCTGGTCACTAGAATATTCACCATAGAGAGACGAAAAGCAAAAATCAACTTTGTGTTTGAATTCTAAATGTAAAGACAGGACATGTCTAAAATATTTCCAGGCAGTCTTTAATGCACCATTCTCTCATTTCGCTGCCCTTAAAGGCTAGACTAATAAACCAAATGAAATGCCGGCATTGTTTTGAAGTGCTCTCACTGATGGATGCACCATAAATTTCAGTTTTGACTTCTCATAACTTCATTAATTACGGCAGTTTGAGCTTTCTTGTTTCAAAATTTATTATTTAGTAGCTTTTGAACAGAAGTATTTTCATGTAGTAAAGAGTGTTTACCAACATAACAATTCTGTCAAATAATAATAATAATTATGGAGTCCTGGTTTAGGATGAATGTTACTCTAATTTAGCCCCAGGAGACATCGTCTCCAGCTGGCTATACGACACAATCTGTGTCCTTATATTTTCGAACAAGGGAATCTAGCACCCCAACTCAGCTAAAAACAATATCTGTGTATCATGATTTCTCTTCATCAGCACAGAATAATTGTTCGGCTAGAGGTGGTGCTGCCAAATTCCTGTTTGGAATATATAGTTTTCAAAGGGACAACTAGTCACTGATCTATAAATTGCTACAAAGTACTGTTGCTGAATATCTCTTGTTGTGATATTAAAAAAAAAAAAAAAAAAAGAATTATTCCTGTTAAAATATTCCTTAGAAAGTTAAAGCTTTCTTTGCAAAATATTACCGTTGTTAGTGTTGTTACTGTTTGTCTTTGGATGGTGGGGTGGGGTGGTCAGGGGGCCTTTTTTCATGTCAGATACTCTGCCCGATATGCCCACCTTTATATTTACCTCTTACAACATAACTGGGTGTATCTTTTTAAAAATAAAATTATAAAACCACACAACAAAAAGCAACTTGTTCCTTGCCCATCTTTTGCATCACACCGACACCCTGTGATGCTGAGAACAATTTTGATAACACAGAAATCAAATCTTGGTTAGTACAATGTATAGCCAACAGAACTATAGTCCATGGCATCAATGGAATGGAAAATCAAGTTGACATCAGTTAAAACACAATTTTAAGACTTGTTATGTTATAGCTTTTAACGAAGAAGAGTAGCATCATTGATCCCTTTTCAGGGCTTTGAAGAATCCTGGGGTGAAAGTCACGATGTATAGTTTGACCTCAGACTAATTCAACAGTGTGCACTCAACTCTGGCAATAATATTTGAAGGTCAGGGGTCAAGGATTGGGGTTAAATCTGAGAGAAGAGTTTAGTGTTCCATCCAATCACAAATACAGTCCGTTCGAAGGATTTCCGCTCCATCTCTGGGAATTTCATTTGAAATCAAGTTGATCTTAAAGCACTACATTGAACTCCATCGAGACTTGGTAAGGAAGTCGGGCTACTCAACAGAATCCTTCCAAAACTTATTTCATCAACTCTGAGCTGTTATGGTACAGTGCAAAACTTCTTAACACTCGCCATTTTGTTTCAGTGCAGTCCAGGCTTCAAACTAAAAGTCAAAAGAAATAGATAAAGAAAGCAACAAATAAATAAAAACAGTCAACTGTTTCTAGTCGTGTTTTTAGTATTGGTGATGGGGAGGGTGGCGTTGGATTTGAAATGCAGACCAATGTAAATGAATTCGCTGCCAGGCGAGATACTGGTGGGTTATGTCCCTTCATAGGAAACACATACTTTCAGAGTTGTTACCCTTACACTCACCATTTAGTCTATTATTACCCATAACCTATTTCTTTACTACCCCTTGTTATTATTTTTGGCCTCGTCTACTATTCCTACACATATACACAAGCATACACATCTAGTACTGCAGATGTTTAAATTATAAATGTCACAATTTCTTGGGGGTTTATAAGTCATTTCTGATATAGCTCTTGTATCAGAAGAATTTGGGAAAGCATGAGACAGACAGAAAACGTTTGGAGAGTAAAGCGAAGACACCTGTATCACAGTCTATAAGAATTGGTCAGTAATTAATCTGACCAAATCTTGTGAAATGTTATTGGCCACGTGGCGAAATATTTTGATACCTGATAACATAAACTATTAGAAATATATATAAAAGTGAATACAGCAATGATAACGAGATTTTAACAGCTACAAATATTCTGCAGCAGAAAAAAAGTTACATATGTTTAAACAGATTTTTATCTGATTACAAATCTTTAATTCATATCTGAGTTAAGACAGCACGCGGCACAATTTTGAATCAACAAAATTCATTTTACGTGTACTTTAAATTTCCGAAAGTAGAGACAACATCAACTGTACTATATCGATTACTCTAAACATTCACTTGTTTATATTTCTATTTACTTAAAAATAACTGAAAATTAATTCGCGCTTATCACCTTGATACTTGTATAATAACGAAGACTTATGAATAAAGAATAGAAATTAATGAAATAAATAAGGAGAAAAAAGATTTTGAAATTTAAAAAAAAATTATTTATTCTATAATACAAAAGTTTATGACAAATTAAAAGTAATGAAATGTTAGTTGTAAATCTGAATGGTTAAAAATAAAAGTAAAAAACTCACGATTTATATGGAAATAATTAGCAAATTAAGAGTCGTATAAAAATTGATGAAATATAATAAAAATGAATGAGACGTCGATTGAGATGATATAGTGTTTGTATGTAGAGGAATGTGAGTGTAGAACATTGAGAATTAAAGAGAAATGTTTCCATGTTCAACTGTGTAAAGTTAATATGAATAAAATACATGTGAACTGTCGCAATAAAGAACGGTGAGAAATTGATGTCTATTTACATTTTATATACATTAAAACACACCTGAATGTAGCAGCAGGTTGTGTTACATATGCACAGCCATAGAGAAAAAGTTCAATTCTTACTTTACTATGTAGGAAACAGTATGGACTTCGCTCACTATTATCATTTGTTAGGTTTTCTGTGTAATTTCTATAGAGTGTAGAAATATGTTAGTCAGTTTTCAGCGCGTTGTCCGTGTTACTTGGCGACACGGATTTGTTTAAAAAGGGAAACTGTTTCTTGAAATCTGTGTCTGTGTTGTGAAGTACCTCAAGGAAATCAACCACTAATTCATCCAATAATTGTTCATTGAGAGAAGTGTCCATATAAAAATGCCATGGATTTTGTTGGGAAGACAACGGAATCTTCCAGTTACCCCATTCAATAAACAAATGTATACAGATAGATGCGATAGTTTTTGCCGTATATTTGAGAGAGAACTTCGTTAAAATCAGACAGCATGTAGCAAACTGGTTAATTATTTTCACTAATTTACCTTCGAGTTTGATTATGTTACATACTTTGATAATATGAGATTGGGGTAGTGTAATGCGAAAATCGAAGTTTAAACAAACTAAAAGGGCTTCTTCATAAAGGAAAAAGTCTTTGGCTATCCGATTAATGGTAGTTTTGTTTTTTTCTAAATGTAGATATTGTTGGAAATATGTTTGACTTTCGACAATCACTTGCTCAACAGCAAGCAATTTATCATCGAATTTAGCAGCGAAAAACAAACACACGGGTCCCATGAGTTTATAACTAAACTGGTGGAAGGAGTTATACATATAGAATCGGTGCATATAAACTACGGCAATGTTTAGTATATATTCGCTTAACATCAATCGTTGGTTAATGTATAACATAAACATACCTGTTTTCTGACGATAAAGTAATTCGTTTTCATAGGTAAAGTTATCAGGTTGATATTTTCGCTTGAAAATCTCAACAATTTGTTCTTCGCTGAAAATCCAGTCTGTTTTTCGTGGCGCATTTCCATTGGAGCTTTCAGGTAAATCATTCATCGGAGTTTCATTAGTTTGTTGATTATCAGCAATTTCCACCTGTAAGGAATTCTCAGTATTCGCCATTTGATCTATGTAAAAATAAATCTCGTTCTTTATGTCTTTTTGAGTTAATCGATAAAGTTTCGGCTGTTTGGCGTCTGAAATCAGTATTTTCTTGGAGAGTTCGGTTGGAAAAATTGCTTTCGTGGTCAGTGGGTATTGGCGAAGCGGAAGCAGCGGGAGCAAAAACTTGACTGTCCCCTGTCACGGACCCTCTTTCTTATATATACCCCAACAGGTGTCGCCTGCCGAAAGGGGTGAGCGGAAGTGGATCCCGGGAATCTAGCCTAATTAAAGGTGCGTCATAAACGCCGATGGAGTGTAAACTCACCTTTAAGTAAAATAGCCTTTTAATTGAATTCATAGAAGATAGAAATTTATAAATTGAAGTTCACCACATCTGTATTAGCAAAAGTAGAACAGATTTATAAAATATTTAAAAATTATACTTTCATTAATTTTGTTATATTTGTATTTTAACATGTATATTAAACCTTTTTCTGAATATCGACAATTAACTGCTAAAATTTTTTATTTTATCTGCTTCGTATTTTGCTTCATACAAACAAAAATACATATCGTTGAAATCTGTTTGCTTTTCCAACATAAATAAACAACAATAAAAAAGATGTTTATGTAAACGACTTAACCACGACGTTGCACACAAACACACAGAGAAATACCCACAGCTACGCATGTGATGAATCGCTTTTAATGAAAACCACTTTTATTGTGAAAAAGAACCAGGAGAACTTATAAAAATGCATCTTTTCTGTGTGGTTCACAGTTACTGATATTTTAAAATTGTCTGAAAATTTTCAAACTTGGTATATTAATGAAATTTCTCACACTGAATTTGGTGTTGTTATTCAATTGTTGCAGAAAAATTTGAGAAGCATGTTATAGAGGCTTAAAGGTTGATTATTTTCATCGAATAATGAAGTAGGATTTGAAAAGCCGATAGCAACACGACAACGTTAGACAAAACATTACGACGACGTCGACAGAAGTTTTAATAAGTTTTACTTTTGAATATAATCTCTACAGATTTATGTGAGACCGTCTCCCTCCGTGTCATTAATAAATTTTAATGAATGAAATCATGCGAAATGTTGTAAGAGGCATGTAAAGAATATAAAAAGGCCAAATGGTGAGTGAGGTGGCGACAGGACAACAACACAAGTGTAAAGTAGATCTGCTTGGAAAGCAGACACTACCTCGACTTGTTACCATGGAAACTGGCACCGATGTGTTTGTGGTTTTCGATTGGCTAAAATTACTCAAAATTTACAAATTTTAAATGCTATTAACATTATATTTATTTTTTTTATGGCGAAAAGGAATTTCGTTTCTATAATTGGCATAGAAAACGTACATCAATACTCAGAAATTGCAATGAATTGGACGAAAATTAAACGAAATGAAATTTGTGAGTGAAAAGATCCATAAAAAGTATGTTGCAAATGGAAACTGTATTATCGAACGTGTCGTTGCGAAGCGTCAGGATACTCTGATGTAGTTGTTGAATGGCCAAAGGCTTTCCAGGTACGACGACCTAGCAGAATGCAGCCGGGAGTGGACTATACAATGTCTGGTTTTATTTGTAAGACGGGAGGCTTTGAGCTGCTGAGGGACGATTGGCTATTGCCTATTTAGATGACAATGGAAATTTAGAGGAAATATTGTGTGATGTCTGGTGTCTGACTGGTCTTGTTTGGTTTTCTATTTCTTATGTGTAGAAAATAGCACATAAGGCCCAATCGAGGGCGATTGTCT
>NC_043004.1:7911386-7923886 GCF_006345805.1 Octopus sinensis
CTGATAAACTAACATACCAGTCATACGCTGGGTTAGATGATATAAATGACAGTTTGCTCCTACCAAATTTCTGGTGGCAGATTGGTAGAATCAACAGAGCAATGGGCCAAATGTCTTGCAGTTGTTGTTCTGACCTCTTACTTTTCTCCAAGTGTTAACTTTGCCTTTCACCATTCCAGGCTTTTATAATATTATGAAACGGTCGAGTACTGAGGGCAAGGATTTAATCAATGAACTCCCTTTTCATAAATCTCTAGCCTTGTGCCTGTCTTAGGAACCATTAATAAGGTGGTGAGCTGTCAGAATTGTTATTGGACAAAATGCTTAGTGGCATTCAAATTCTGTCAAGTTTGATTTTACTTTTAATCCTTTCAGAATTGATGAAATAAGTACCAGTCATGCACTGGGGTCGATGTAATTGACTATCCCCCTTCCTGCAAATTTTCAGGCCTTGTACTTATTATAGAAAGGATTATTATGATGGATGCCTTGTGGTATTTAGTTTATATTTTGTGTCCCCTCCCCAAGGGTCATCTATCACTTTTGTCTCTCTCGAGTCAATAGAAATAAAAATACCAGTTATGTTTTGGGATCAATCTAATTGACCCTGCCCCCCCAAAACTTTTTGGCTTTCTGCCAATATTAGTTGTTTTATTTTTCTTTTCTTAGGTTGCTTTTTTTGCTGTTACAGAAACATTGATTTTCTCCTTCACTATAAGACAATTGTGGTTTTTTTAATAATTTATTTCTGTGTGGGATCTAGATTTCAACAATCTCATTTTTATATGTTAAAGCTATTATTATTATTATTATTATTATTATTATTACACTTTGTTAATAGCCTTTTCAATTTTCTTGAAAAGTTATGTCATCTCAATGTTTCAATGTATATATGTGTGGCTATGTATGCGCGTGTGTGTGTGTATGTAATCACATATGTACATATCTATATATATATGTGTGTATGTATGCATTTACAGAGTGTGTGTGTGTGTGTGAACTTAAGCTAAATTTCTTTCCATGTTTTTTTTCTTCCATAACAATGTGTTTCTTTTTTTTTCTTTTTGTTATGTTATAATAAAATATTTTTATTTCATTCCATGAAAAGCTAACAGTCCCTTTTATTGTGTGCAAAACTGAATTTCTTCCTTGAAAGGCTAAAAGTTGCCATAAATAAATAAGAAAAATAACTAGAGAAAGTATAAAAAAAATTAGACAAAAGACTAACAAGAAAAAAGAAATCATTAACGTTTTACTAAAACTATTGATATTCATTGGAATATAGGTTTTATTTTCTTATCTGGTCAGCTTTTGAAAGATCAGAAGTTGATTGCAAGAAATGTGAAAATCCATCAAGTGAAACTGAGTGGTTCTAATCAGACATGGCAGATTGAAAGAAAAAAATTGAAGAAATTTTTGCATTACTCCTTCAACCTGTTTAATTAAAGAATTATTAAAAAGCATAGAAGCATTCTCTAGTTGTTTGTCACCAATATGTTGAGGGAAAACTCGGCACTCGTGCACTAAGGTGAGTGAGCATTGATGTTAGACTGCTCTAACGAATGTCTGTTAACGATGTAATACTGACCAAATCTCTTTTCTCATTGTCACAAGTATTGTTTATTCCTAATTATTTATTTACTCTTTCTCTCTCAAATGTGTCTGAAACGGTACCAATCTATGAACCCTAAAGAAATCTCTGTTCACTAAATTTATGATAAACCCTTTAGCATTTCAGATTCCGCTGTCAAATGTAATGTTTATCAGTTCATATTGTTTTGAATTAATCCTGCATTATCTCTTAGCTTTTAGATTTCGATGATGTGAGTGTTTATTTTTAGAACGGCATTGTAGGATAGACGTGAGAGGCTGGATCTGGCCAATTTGAACAGGAAAACAAGTGGAATATTTGAGCCTGGTATGGTCTGTCTAAATGCTGAGCATTGTATTGTGTGAGCATGCACCCATTTACATGTGTGTGTGTGTGCTGAAAGTGAACTGGGCTTTGCTCTACTTTCTCAATCTTTAAAGTCTAGGGAGGCCATTTTACCATTGTTCCATCTTTGAGAATACTTGTGAGATATAGCTTGGATAAATTGAAATTATTTCAAAGTCTTGGTTGACAACAGTTTCTCTTCTTTTAAAAAGAAAAATTCATTCTGTTGAAGCATCTCTGTTTGTATATTGAAGCAAGAATCCCGTTATTCTATAAATTATAAGGGGTGGCGTGAACTGAGAGAATGGTTGGAATGCTGGAAACAATAGAGCTTAGCAGCATTCTCTCTGGCTTTCAAACTCTGTGTTCAAATGTTACCTTTCATCCCTACCTGCAGTCACTAAAATATGTACCAGTTGAGCATGGGGTGGTGATGTAATCAGATACCCCCTCCCCAGTCCACCCTAATTTCAGGCCTTGTGCCTCTAGCAGACAATTATTACTATAAATTATAATGGTAGAAGCTTCATTATCAAATATTGTATTGGTAACAATGAGAGTCTGTTTAAATGATAACTTGAATATTTAACGAGAACAAGTTTTCTAGTCACACCTGTGATAGGTAAATACAGAAAATGAAATAGCAACAGCATTAGATATTGATTGTTATATGATGAGGCCGGGCATGTTCCTCTTCAGAATATTGGCTTCCATTTTTATGTCTTTGAATTTTATTTTGAGAGAAGAACCAATTCATTGTGTCCAACATTTCACTATCTTTCTGTCATCTTTCAGCTCATTTTCCATCTTTTTACCTGTCTGTATGATATTTAAAAAAAAAATTAAATTAAAAAGGCCAAAAAAAAAAATGACAGAAGGCAGCTTTGTTTTGAAAGAAAGCTGTAATTTCTATAACTGGAAGTGGAACAAACATGGATGTGAAGAGGAGGTGGAGGTGGGGAAATGAAAATGTGATAAAAAATGTTTTCTATGGAATCAGTTTTAATGTGAATTATACCAAGAGATATTTCGGAATATTTCAGAAGGATTGGATTATTTTCTTGGAACCTTAAAAAAAGATCTTCATTTGGAGGTCTTTGATTTGCCATTCTTTGTCAGAATTTATCACAACTGAATTATAAAACAAGGATAATGAAAAATCATTTTGATTTTATGTTGAAAAGCGACAAACTTTTGGAGACTGTAAAACCATTTAACCATTCTCGTTTGTGAATTATATTTTGTCAGTTGATGACGTTTGTTATTCCTGTCTAATATCAAATCATGTCTGCATTTTTTTGCCATTTTCTGTGTGAAAAGAATCTGTCTATAATTGTTTGTTGATGTAGGTTGGATAGGTCTGCAATGATTAGGATACACTTTAGCAGCTGGGTATCAGGATTTGTGTCATTAACTATATTATGATGTGAGTTTATTTATTTTATTTCTAAAATTTTCATTAATTTCGTGATGAATAACACTTTCTACTCAAGCACACAATGCCAGAACTGTGAGAGGGTTTTAGAGAGAAAGAGTCTCCACCCCCTTAATTGCTAATGAAAGGACACCCCTAAAATATCTGCTCCATAACATAACAACCAATTCCACTTCAATCAGCATGGAACTATTAACCATTCTTTCTTGTTTCGTTAAGTTCTTATTAATTATGGTTTTTACTTTTCAATCGGAAGAAGACAAAGAAAAAAAAATGTAGGTTTTGTGGTATTCAATGTGAAATATTGTCTCGTAGTGGTTTTGTTTAACATGTTTAGTTGTACATTTTGTTTGCCTGACTTGAGGGACCACCTTGGCAGAACGACACTTTATTTTGTGACCACAGATTGATAAAATTAAACAAAATCCTCAAGAATTCTGAATATCTCTGTTCACTGCTGCACTTTTGGGACGGATTTATGATGGCTCAGAATTTATGATTTTTATGAAAATGGAGTGGAGGAAGTCAGCCACACATCATTTTGGGGGATTGAAGGTTTTCATTTGATTTCATTAATTTCTTTCTTTTATAAATACAAAAAAATTTTTTTTTTGAAATTAGTAAAGCTGAAATGACTTGAACAAATTTAAAAGAAAAATGTTTTTTTCTAAAAATTATGGAAATATTTATTTCTTTTTTATTTGTGTGAATGGAATAAAGAAAAATAAATATTTTTCTTCAAAATGACCTCCTCATTCATCTTGGGATGTCTGAGGTTTATGTAATATTTTGTTTTGATGAATCTGCTATTTGTTCTAATTTAACCACTTCAATAATCTGTAATAAAATACCAAAAAAAAAAAAATGGGCAATATGTTAAAATGACATAAAGACAAACAAAATTCTGTTTTCATTTTTTAAATTTTATTTTCAATTTGGAAATATTGAGCATCTTCTTGGCACATATAATTTTGGTTGAGTGAATAACTGTTCTTTTCAGTTGGATGTTTCCTTCCATTGAACAAAAGTCAAGCACGTACACACACACACAACAGGAATTTCTGCCTACCAATTTCAATCAAGGCTTCAGTCAGCCTAAGGCTATACCAGAAGACACTTGTCCAAGGTCTACTCAGCCACACTGTGACACTTTGAGCAATTGGTGTATGGTATTTAATTGTTGCTGCTCAGTCCAGCCTTCTTCTCCATAGCTCTGTCATATTTTCTGCCTTTAGCACGAAGCTTCACATTTTAGGAATGGTCAAATTCATTCCAGAGTTTTTCACTAATAATTCTGGTCACTAGAATATTCACCATAGAGAGACGAAAAGCAACTTTGTGTTTGAATTCTAAATGTAAAGACAGGACATGACTAAAATATTTCCAGGCAGTCTTTAATGCACCATTCTCTCATTTCGCTGCCCTTAAAGGCTAGACTAATAAACCAAATGAAATGCCAGCATGTTTTGAAGTTCTCTCACTGATGGATGCACCATAAATTTCAGTTTTGACTTCTCATAACTTCATTAATTACGGCAGTTTGAGCTTTCTTGTTTCAAAATTTATTTAGTAGCTTTTGAACAGAAGTATTTTCATGTAGTAAAGAGTGTTTACCAACATAACAATTCTGTCAAATAATAATAATAATAATTATGGAGTCCTGGTTTAGGATGAATTTTGCTGCAATTGTCTCCAGCTGGCTATACGACACAATCTGTGTCCTTATATTTTCGAACAAGGGAATCTAGCACCCCAACTCAGCTAAAAATAATATCTGTGTATCATGATTTCTCGGTTATTTCTCTTCATCAGCACAGAATAATTGTTTGGCTAGAGGTGGTGCTGCCAAATTCCTGTTTGGAATATATAGTTTTCAAAGGGACAACTAGTCACTGATCTATAAATTGCTACAAAGCACTGTTGCTGAATATCTCTTGTTGTGATATTAAAAAAAAAAAAAAGAATTATTCCTGTTAAAGTATTCCTTAGAAAGTTAAAGCTTTCTTTGCAAAATATTACCGTTGTTAGTGTTGTTACTGTTTGTCTTTGGATGGTGGGGTGGGGTGGTCAGGGGCCTTTTTTCATGTCAGATACTCTGCCCGATATGCCCACCTTTATATTTACCTCTTACAACATAACTGGGTGTATCTTTTTAAAAATAAAATTATAAAACCACACAACAAAAAGCAACTTGTTCCTTGCCCATCTTTTGCATCACACCGACACCCCGTGATGCTGAAAACAATTTTGATAACACAGAAATCAGGTCTTGGTTAGGACAATGTATAACCAACAGAACTATAGTCCATGGCACCAATGGAATGGAAAATCAAGTTGACATCAGTTAAAACACAATTGTTATGTTATAGCTTTTAACGAAGAAGAGTAGCATCATTGATCCCTTTTCAGGGCTTTGGAGAGTCCTGGGGTGAAAGTCACGATGTATAGTTTGACCTCAGACTAATTCAACAGTGTGCACTCAACTCTGGCAATAATATTTGAAGGTCAGGGGTCAAGGATTGGGGTTAAATCTGAGAGAAGAGTTTAGTGTTCCATCCAATCACAAATATAGTCCGTTCGAAAGATTTCCGCTCCATCTCTGGGAATTTCATTTGAAATCAAGTTGATCTTAAAGCACTACATTGAACTCCATCGAGAATTGGTAAGGAAGTCGGGCTACTCAACAGAATCATTCTAAAACTTATTTCATCAACTCTGAGCCGTTATGGTACAGTGCAAAACTTCTTAACACTCGCCATTTTGTTCCAGTGCAGTCCAGGCTTCAAACTAAAAGTCAAAAGAAATAGATAAAGAAAGCAACAAATAAATAAAAACAGTCAACTGTTTCTAGTCGTGTTTTTAGTATTGGTGATGTGGAGGGTGGCGTTGGATTTGAAATGGAGACCAATGTAAATGAATTCGCTGCCAGGCGAGATACTGGTGGGTTATGTCCCTTCAGAGGAAACATGTACTTTCAGAGTTGTTACCCTTACACTCACCATTTAGTCTATTATTACCCATAACCTATTTCTTTACTACCCAAAGGGGCTGAACATAGAGAGGACAGACAAACGGATTAAGTCGATTATATCGACCCTAGTGCGTAACTGGTCCTTAATTTATCGACCCCCCAAAGGATGAAAGGCAAAGTCGACCGCGGCGGAATTTGAACCCGGAACGTAACGGCAGACGAAATACCGCTGAGCATTTCGCCCGGCGTGCTAACGTTTCTGCCAGCTCGCCGCCTTGTTATTATTTTTGGCCTCGTCTACTATTCCTACACATATACACAAGCATACACATCTAGTACTGCAGATGTTTAAATTATAAATGTCACAATTTCTTGGGGGTTTATAAGTCATTTCTGATTTAGCTCTTGTATCAGAAGAATTTGGGAAAGCATGAGACAGACAGAAAACGTTTGGAGAGTAAAGCGAAGACACCTGTATCACAGTCTATAAGAATTGGTCAGTAATTAATCTGACCAAATCTTGTGAAATGTTATTGGCCACGTGGCGAAATATTTTGATACCTGATAACATAAACTATTAGAAATATATATAAAAGTGAATACAGCAATGATAGCGAGATTTTAACAGCTACAAATATTCTGCAGCAGAAAAAAAAGTTACATATGTTTAAACAGATTTTTATCTGATTACAAATCTTTAATTCATATCTGAGTTAAGACAGCACGCGGCACAATTTTGAATCAACAAAATTCATTTTACGTGTACTTTAAATTTCCGAAAGTAGAGACAACATCAACTGTACTATATCGATTACTCTAAACATTCACTTGTTTATATTTCTATTTACTTAAAAATAACTGAAAATTAATTCGCGCTTATCACCTTGATACTTGTATAATAACGAAGACTTATGAATAAAGAATAGAAATTAATGAAATAAATAAGGGAAAAAAGATTTTGAAATTTAAAAAAAATTATTTATTCTATAATACAAAAGTTTATGACAAATTAAAAGTAATGAAATGTTAGTTGTAAATCTGAATGGTTAAAAATAAAAGTAAAAAACTCACGATTTATATGGAAATAATTAGCAAATTAAGAGTCGTATAAAAATTGATGAAATATAATAAAAATGAATGAGACGTCGATTGAGATGATATAGTGTTTGTATGTAGAGGAATGTGAGTGTAGAACATTGAGAATTAAAGAGAAATGTTTCCATGTTCAACTGTGTAAAGTTAATATGAATAAAATACATGTGAACTGTCGCAATAAAGAACGGTGAGAAATTGATGTCTATTTACATTTTATATACATTAAAACACACCTGAATGTAGCAGCAGGTTGTGTTACATATGCACAGCCATAGAGAATAAGTTCAATTCTTACTTTACTATGTAGGAAAGAGTATGGACTTCGCTCACTATTATCATTTGTTAGGTTTTCTGTGTAATTTCTATAGAGTGTAGAAATATGTTAGTCAGTTTTCAGCGCGTTGTCCGTGTTACTTGGCGACACGGATTTGTTTAAAAAGGGAAACTGTTTCTTGAAATTTGTGTCTGTGTTGTGAAGTACCTCAAGGAAATCAACCACTAATTCATCCAATAATTGTTCATTGAGAGAAGTGTCCATATAAAAATGCCATGGATTTTGTTGGGAAGACAACGGAATCTTCCAGTTACCCCATTCAATAAACAAATGTATACATATAGATGCGATAGTTTTTGCTGTATATTTGAGAGAGAACTTCGTTAAAATCAGACAGCATGTAGCAAACTGGTTAATTATTTTCACTAATTTATCTTCGAGTTTGATTATGTTACATACTTTGATAATATGAGATTGGGGTAGAGTAATACGAAAATCGAAGTTTAAACAAACTAAAAGGGCTTCTTCATAAAGGAAAAAGTCATTGGCTATCCGATTAATGGTAGTTTTGTTTTTTTCTAAATGTAGATATTGTTGGAAATATGTTTGACTTTCGACAATCACTTGCTCAACAGCAAGCAATTTATCATCGAATTTAGCAGCGAAAAACAAACACACGGGTCCCATGAGTTTATAACTAAACTGGTGGAAGGAGTTATACATATAGAATCGGTGCATATAAACTACGGCAATGTTTAGTATATATTCGCTTAACATCAATCGTCGGTTAATGTATAACATAAACATACCTGTTTTCTGACGATAAAGTAATTCGTTTTCATAGGTAAAGTTATCATGTTGATATTTTCGCTTGAAAATCTCAACAATTTGTTCTTCGCTGAAAATCCAGTCTGTTTTTCGTGGCGCATTTCCATTGGAGCTTTCAGGTAAATCATTCATCGGAGTTTCATTAGTTTGTTGATTATCAACAATTTCCACCTGTAAGGAATTCTCAGTATTCGCCATTTGATCTATGTAAAAATAAATCTCGTTCTTTATCTCTTTTTCAGTTAATCGATAAAGTTTCGGCTGTTTGGAGAGTTCGGTTGGAAAAATTGCTTTCGTGGTCAGTGGGTATTGGCGAAGCGGAAGCAGCGGGAGCAAAAACTTGACTGTCCCCTGTCACGGACCCTCTTTCTTATATATACCCCAACAGGTGTCGCCTGCCGAAAGGGGTGAGCGGAAGTGGATCCCGGGAATCTAGCCTAATTAAAGGTGCGTCATAAACGCCGATGGAGTGTAAACTCACCTTTAAGTAAAATAGCCTTTTAATTGAATTCATAGAAGATAGAAATTTATAAATTGAAGTTCACCACATCTGTATTAGCAAAAGTAGAACAGATTTATAAAATATTTAAAAATTATACTTTCATTAATTTGTTATATTTGTATTTTAACATGTATATTAAACCTTTTTCTGAATATCGACAATTAACTGCTAAAATTTTTTATTTAAACGTTTAACATTACTTTGTCACGCATAACATATGGGGATTTGCCGTTTAAGTATAAAAATAAAAATAACTTAAAATATATCTGCTTCGTATTTTGCTTCATACAAACAAAAATACATATCGTTGAAATCTGTTTGCTTTTCCAACATAAATAAACAACAATAAAAAAGATGTTTATGTAAACGACTTAACCACGACGTTGCACACAAACACACAGAGAAATACCCACAGCTACGCATGTGATGAATCGTTTTTAATGAAAACCACTTTTATTGTGAAAAAGAACCAGGAGAACTTATAAAAATGCATCTTTTCTGTGTGATTCACAGTTACTGATATTTTTAAATTGTCTGAAAATTTTCAAACTTGGTATATTAATGAATTTTCTCACACTGAATTTGGTGTTGTTATTCAATTGTTGCAGAAAAATTTGAGAAGCATGTTATAGAGGCTTAAAGGTTGATTATTTTCATCGAATAATGAAGTAGGATTTGAAAAGCCGATAGCAACACGACAACGTTAGACAAAACATTACGACGACGTCGACAGAAGTTTTAATAAGTTTTACTTTTGAATATAATCTCTACAGATTTATGTGAGACCGTCTCCCTACGTGTCATTAATAAATTTTAATGAATGAAATCATGCGAAATGTTGTAAGAGGCATGTAAAGAATATAAAAAGGCCAAATGGTGAGTGAGGTGGCGACAGGACAACAACACACGTGTAAAGTAGATCTGCTTGGAAAGCAGACACTACCTCGACTTGTTACCATGGAAACTGGCACCGATGTGTTTGTGGTTTTCGATTGGCTAAAATTACTCAAAATTTACAAATTTTAAATGCTATTAACATTATATTTATTTTTTTTATGGCGAAAAGGAATTTCGTTTCTATAATTAGCATAGAAAACGTACATCAATACTCAGAAATTGCAATGAATTGGACGAAAATTAAACGAAATGAAATTTGTGAGTGAAAAGATCCATAAAAAGTATGTTGCAAATGGAAACTGCATTATCGAATGTGTCGTTGCGAAGCGTCAGGATACTCTGATGTAGTTGTTGAATGGCCAAAGGCTTTCCAGGTACGACGACCTAGCAGAATGCAGCCGGGAGTGGACTATACAATGTCTGGTTTTATTTGTAAGACGGGAGGCTTTGAGCTGCTGAGGGACGATTGGCTATTGCCTATTTAGATGACAATGGAAATTTAGACGAAATATTGTGTGATGTCTGACTGGTCTTGTTTGGTTTTCTATTTCTTATGTGTAGAAAATAGCACATAAGGCTCAATCGAGGGCGATTGTCTTGTGATGTCCACGAAGGGCTATTATTGCATTCTGTTGCTCTAATTAATATTAATGATAATTTCTAGTAAAACAGTCTACTATTTATGCTTCTCAGCATTACAAGGATGAACGGCAAATATGGGCCTTGACGTATTTGAACGCAGAACATAACTATATGGCAGCGTCAGTTTCGCTTGATACTCTTTCGATTGTTCATTTGGAGTAGAAAGCCCTGTAGTGCTCTTACGAAAGTTTGTCTCTTATGGACAGTAAAGATTGTTATGAGGGTTCTAAGCACTTGGAAGATTGGTGAAAACTTGTGTATCCCTAAGGTTAGAGGTAGTAACCCGCTAACCACATAATTCCTGTCAGGAATATGACCGAACGTGAGCCAAAACCAAAATGATAATTACAATAATAATCCTTTCCTCAATAGGTACTAGGCCAGAAATTATTGGAGAGGGGGGGGGGCATTCGATTACATCGACCCCAGTGTGTAACTAGTACTTCATCGACTCCGAAAGGATGAACGGCAAAGTCGACCTCAGGGGAATTTGAACTGAGAACGTAGCGGCAGACGAAATACCTATTTCTTTACTACCCACAAGAGACTAAACACAGAGGGGACAAACAAGGACAGACAAACGGATTAAGTCGATTACATCGACCCCAGTGCGTAACTGGTCCTTAATTTATCGACGCCGAAAGGATGAAAGGTAAAGTCGACCTCGGCGGAATTTGAACTCAGAACGTAACGGCAGACGAAATACCGCTATGCACTTAGTCCGGCATATTAAAGATTCTCTAATACTACTACTACTACTACTACTACTACTACTACTACTTCGGAAAAACTTGGTTAATCGCATTGTACTTACGTAAGCCGTCGTGCTGGAAGCATCGTTAGCACGTCGGACAAAATGTTGAATGGCCTTATATTCCGGCACATTATCTTCTGAGCTGAATGTCCCGTCGGGTCAGCTTTGGTTTTTACCTTTTTGTGATGAATAAAATACCAGAGAATTGCTTTCCAATGGTGTAGTCGCTTTGTCCCTGTCTCCTCAAAATCGCTGCTGGCCCTCAACCCTGTCATGAACCGGTGACTCGTTAAGGGCAAATGTTGTGATCTTATTTGCCAAGGTAAACGACTTGGTGGCTTCTAGGTCTGAATCAGAAAATATGAATTACATTCAGCACATTTTTCTATCATCATGTGTTTTCAACTCACCAACTCTCGTTACTTTTAGTATTAATAATAACATGTAACTTTTAGTCATGTTTCCATTGTAAACACGCCTCAAGTTGTAAAGAAATTTGGGAAAAAAGTATTATTTTTCTGTAATCCTGAAGCATAAAATTTAAAATGAAATTCAGTGATAATTGAAATTATCGAGGAAAATTACACAACTTGAAGTCATCCTCCATCTGTGACACACAGACACACACACACAAGCAGAGGTACACGATGCGATTCTGTGAGTTAACGTGCGTGTGTAACCAGGGAGTGACGAAAGGGAAATAACTCATGCAGATGGTGACGTATCTTTCATTCGTTACCTGCCCTTCGCTGTTTATTTGGTCGTATTTTATCTTATTTTAAGAAAAAAAGTAATTAAAATAAAGGTTTCAAAACATACTTTAGAATTGTAGACTTTCTTTAAAAATGTGTTTTTTGAAATAAAGAAATCGCGTCACGTAATTCCACACCATTTTACGCCAATCTATAAAATGCTTATTTGTGTACCATGCAATGTTGTTTAGAGTGATCTGTCTTGGATGCTCCTCGGTGTGTATGTATGTATGTGTGTGTATATATGTATGCATGTGTGTGTGTGTATGTGTGGTGTATGTGCATGTCTGTAGGTATGTATGTATATGTGTGTGTATGTGTGGTGTATGTGCATGTCTGTATGTATGTGTGTATTTATGTATGTGTTTATGTATGTGTGTATGTATGTGTGTATGTATTTATGTATGTATGTAC
>NC_043004.1:7926386-7943886 GCF_006345805.1 Octopus sinensis
ATATATATATATATATATATATATATATACACACAGATAGATATGTGGGTGGGTGTGTCTATGAATATACGTGTTTATGGATGTATACATAGATGTATGTTCAAATACGCCCGCATATATACGTCTATGTTATGGGGTTTGTTAGATGGAAGTGTAGCTGGACGTCGGGCTTCGAGGAAACTGTGAGGAGATGAAGAGAAATGAAACAGCAGAATTATCCATTGCCCTCCTATGATATCTGTCCGGGAATAGGAAGATAGACAACCGCAGTATGGAGGACAGGGAATTTGAATAGAGAAAAAAGACCAGTCGACATGTTGGAGTAAGAAAACATTAAGTAAAAGAAAGAATTTAAGAAAAATAACTGAAAATATAACGAAATAAACGAAATAAAGATCTAGTTTAAAGAGTTTATTATTACAATATTTATAAACGCCTGTGTTGATATAAATCGCTTCTGCACAGGTGAATTCAATATTTTAAAAATCATTTCTGGATAAGGTTTTAAGGATGTAGGCAGTCGATCTTCAACCTAACCAAGAAAGCCGTTTCTATTGCTTTTTCAACCTGTTGACAGTCTCAACGTCTGTAATGAGGGCAGGATTTGAAATGAAAATACACTGAGACGGAATAGCTGCCGTAAGTCATCTTCTTTAGAATCACTCAAGCTATTGAGATGGTCAGCTGCTCGGAGATGAATCGTTATTTATGGACTGTGAAAGAATGAAAAGCAAAGTTGATCTCGGCGGAGATTCAAATCAAAACGCAGACAGTCGGTATAAATTCTGCGAGACATTGTAAGGGGTTTATTAATTCGAGCTTAACACCTTGATACTTGTATAATAACGAAGACTTATGAATAAAGAATAGAAATTAATGAAATAAATGAGGAGAAAAAAGATTTTGAAATTTAAAAAAAATCATTTATTCTATAATACAAAAGTTTATGACGAATTAAATGTAAAGAAATGTTAGTTGTAAATCTGAATGGTTAAAAATAAAAGTAAAAAACTCACGTTAATTTCAAATATAGAAAAAATAAAACTCACGTTAATTACAAATATAGAAAAAATAAAACTCACGTTAATTACAAATATAGAAAAAAACAGGAGTAAAAATTAAGAGTCGTATAAAAATAGATGAAATATAATAAAAATGAATGAGACGTCGATTGAGATGATATAGTGTTTGTATGTAGAGGAATGTGAGTGTAGAACATTGAGAATTAAAGAGAAATGTTTCCATGTTCAACTGTGTAAAGTTAATATGAATAAAATACATGTGAACTGTTGCAATAAAGAACAGTGAGAAATTGATGTCTATTTACATTTTATATACATTAAAACACACCTGAATGTAGCAGCAGGTTGTGTTACATATGCCCAGCCATAGAGAATAAGTTCAATTCTTACTTTACTATGTAGGAAAGAGTATGGACTTCGCTCACTATTATCATTTGTTAGGTTTTCTGTGTAATTTCTATAGAGTGTAGAAATATGTTAGTCAGTTTTCAGCGCGTTGTCCGTGTTACTTGGCGACACGGATTTGTTTAAAAAGGGAAACTGTTTCTTGAAATTTGTGTCTGTGTTGTGAAGTACCTCAAGGAAATCAACCACTAATTCATCCAATAATTGTTCATTGAGAGAAGTGTCCATATAAAAATGCCATGGATTTTGTTGGGAAGACAACGGAATCTTCCAGTTACCCCATTCAATAAACAAATATATACAGATAGATGCGATAGTTTTTGCTGTATATTTGAGAGAGAACTTCGTTAAAATCAGACAGCATGTAGCAAACTGGTTAATTATTTTCACTAATTTATCTTCAAGTTTGATTATGTTACATACTTTGATAATATGAGATTGGGGTAGTGTAATGCGAAAATCGAAGTTTAAACAAACTAAAAGGGCTTCTTCATAAAGGAAAAAGTCTTTGGCTATCCGATTAATGGTAGTTTTGTTTTTTTCTAAATGTAGATATTGTTGGAAATATGTTTGACTTTCGACAATCACTTGCTCAACAGCAAGCAATTTATCATCGAATTTAGCAGCGAAAAACAAACACACGGGTCCCATGAGTTTATAACTAAACTGGTGGAAGGAGTTATACATATAGAATCGGTGCATATAAACTACGGCAATGTTTAGTATATATTCGCTTAACATCAATCGTCGGTTAATGTATAACATAAACATACCTGTTTTCTGACGATAAAGTAATTCGTTTTCATAGGTAAAGTTATCAGGTTGATATTTTCGCTTGAAAATCTCAACAATTTGTTCTTCGCTGAAAATCCAGTCTGTTTTTCGTGGCGCATTTCCATTGGAGCTTTCAGGTAAATCATTCATCGGAGTTTCATTAGTTTGTTGATTATCAGCAATTTCCACCTGTAAGGAATTCTCAGTATTCGCCATTTGATCCATTTAAAAATAAATCTCGTTCTTTATCTCTTTTTCAGTTAATCGATAAAGTTTCGGCTGTTTGGTGTCTGAAATCAGTATTTTCTTGGAGAATTCGGTTGGAAAAATTGTTTTCGTGGTCAGTGTGTGTTGGCGAAGCGGTAGCAGCGGGAGGAAAAACTTCACTGTCCCCTGTCACGGACCCTCTTTCTTATATATACCCCAACAGGTGTCGCCTGCCGAAAGGGGCGAGCGGAAGTGGATCCCGGGAATCTAGCCTAATTAAAGATGCGTCATAAACGCCGATGGAGTGTAAACTTACCTCCAAGTAAAATAGTCTTTTAATTGAATTCATAGAAGATAGAAATTTATAAATTGAAGCTCACCACATCTATATTAGCAAAAGCAGAACAGATTTATAAAATATTTTAAAATTATACTTTCATTAATTTTGTTATATTTGTATTTTAACATGTATATTAAACCTTTTTCTGAATATCGACAATTAACTGCTAATTTTTTTTATTTAAATGTTTAACATTACTTTGTCACGCATAACATATGGGGATTTGCCGTTTAAGTATAAAAATAAAAATAACTTAAAATATATCTGCTTCGTATTTTGCTTCATACAAACAAAAATACATATCGTTGAAATCTGTTTGCTTTTCCAACATAAATAAACAACTATAAAAAAGTTGTTTATGTAAACGACTTAACCACGACTTTGTACACAAACACACAGAGAAAGACTAACAGCTACGCATGTGACGAATCGCTTTTAATGAAAATCACTTTTATTGTGAAAAAGAACCAGGAGAACTTATAAAAATGCATATTTTTAAATTGTCTGAAAATTTTCAAACTTGGTATATTAATGAATTTTCTCACACTGAATTTGGTGTTGTTATTCAATTGTTGCAGAAAAATTTGAGAAGCATGTTATAGAGGCTTAAAGGTTGATTATTTTCATCGAATAATGAAGTAGGATTTGAAAAGCCGGCATTTTCTGCGTGATAGCTGTGCATAGCAACATGACAATGTTAGACAAAACATTACGACGACGTCGACAGAAGTTTTAATAAGTTTTACTTTTGAATATAATCTCTACAGATTTATGAGAGACCGTCTCCCTACGTGTCATTAATAAATTTTAATGAATGAAATCATGCGAAATGTTGTAAGAGGCATATAAAGAATATAAAAAGGCCAAATGGTGAGTGAGGTGGTGACAGGACAACAACAGACGTGTAAAGTAGACGTGTTTGGAAAGCAGACACTACCTCGACTTGTTACCATGGAAACTAGCACCGATGTGTTTGTGGTTTTCGATTGGCTAAAATTACTCAAAAATTTACAAATTTTAAATGCTATTAACATTATATTTATTTTTTTATGGCGAAAAGGAATTTCGTTTCTATAATTAGCATAGAAAACGTACATCAATACACAGAAATTGCAATGAATTGGACGAAAATTAAACGAAATGAAAATTGTGAGTGAAAAGATCCATAAAAAGTATGTTGCAAATGGAAACTGTATTATCGAATGTGTCGTTGCGAAGCGTCAGGATACTCTGATGTAGTTGTTGAATGGCCAAAGGCTTTCCAGGTACGACGACCTAGCAGAATGCAGCTGGGAGTGGACTATACAATGTCTGGTTTTATTTGTAAGACGGGAGGTTTTGAGCTGCTGAGGGACGATTGGCTATTGCCTGTTTAGATGACAATGGAAATTTAGACGAAATATTGTGTGATGTCTGGTGTCTGACTGGTCTTGTTTGGTTTTCTATTTCTTATGTGTAGAAAATAGCACATAAGGCTCAATCGAGGGCGATTGTCTTGTGATGTCCACGAAGGGCTATTATTGTATTCTGTTGCTCTAATTAATATTAATGATAATTTCTAGTAAAACAGTCTACTATTTATGCTTCTCAGCATTACAAGGATGAACGGCAAATATGGGCCTTGACGTATTTGAACGCAGAACATAACTATATGCCAGCGTCCATTTCGCTTGATACTCTTTCGATTGTTCATCTGGAGGGGAAAGCCCTGTAGTGCTCTTACGAAAGTTTGTCTCTTATGGACAGGAAGGATTGTCATGAGGTTTCTAAGCACTTGGAAGATTGATGAAAACTTGTGTATCCCTAAGGTTAGAGGTAGTAACCCGCTAACCACATAATTCCTGTCAGGAATATGACCGAACGTGAGCCAAAACCAAAATAATAATTACAATAATAATCCTTTCCTCAATAGGCACAAGGCCAGAAATTATTGGGGAGGGGGGAGGCATTCGATCACATCGACCCCAGTATGTAACTAGTACTTCATCGACTCCGAAAGGATGAACGGCAAAGTCGACCTCGGGGGCATTTGAACTGAGAACGTAGCGGCAGACGAAATACCTATTTCTTTACTACCCACAAGGGAATAAACACAGAGGGGACAAACAAGGACAGACAAACGGATTAAGTCGATTACATCGACCCCAGTGCGTAACTGGTCCTTAATTTATCGACGCTGAGAGGATGAAAGGAAAAATCGACCTCGGCGGAATTTGAACTCAGAACGTAACGTCAGACGAAATACCGCTAAGCACTTAGTCCGGCATATTAAAGATTCTATACTACTACTACTACTACTACTACTACTACTACTACTACTACTACTACTTCGGAAAAACTTGGTAAATCGCATTGTACTTACGTGAGGCGACGTGCTAGAAGCATCGTTAGCACGTCGGAGAAAATGCTGAATGGCCTTATATTCCGGCACATTATCTTCTCAGCTGAATGTCCCGTCCGGTCAGGTTTGATTTTTACCATTTTGTGATGAATAAAATACCAGAGAATTACTTTCCAATGGTGTAGTCGCTTTGTCTCTTGTCTCCTCAAAATCGCTGCTGGCCCTTAACCCTGCCACAAACCGGTGACTCGTTCAGGGCAAATGTTGTGATCTTATTTGCCAAGATAAAGGACTTGATGGCTTCTAGGTCTGAATCAGAAAATATAAATTACATTCAGCACATTTTTCTATCATCATGTGTTTTCAAACTCACCAACTCTCGTTACTTTTAGTATTAACAATAATATGTGACTTTTAGTAATGTTTCCATTGTAAACACGCGTCACGTTGTGAAGAAATTCGGGGGAAAAGGATTATTTTTCTGTAATGCTGAAGCATGAAATTTAAAATGAAATTATTTAGGAAAATTACACATCTTAAAGTCATCCTGCATCAGTGAGACACAAGCACACACACACACACACACATGCAGAGGTACACGATGCGATTCTGTGAGCTTACACACGTTTGTGAGCGGGTAGCGATTCAAGGGAAATAACTAATGCAGATGGTAATTATCGGTTATTTGTTACCTGCCCTTCGCTGTTTATTTGGTCGTATTTTACCTTATTTTAAGAAAAAAAGTAATTAAAATAAAGGTTTTAGAATATATCTAAAGATATGTAAACTTTCTTTAAAAATGTGTTTTTTGGAATAAAGAAATCGCGTCATGTAATTCCACACCATTTTACGCCATTCTATAAAATGCTTATTTGTGTTCCATGCAATGTTGTTTAGAGTGATCTGTCTTGGATGCTCAAAGGTATCTATATGTGTATGTGTATGTGTGTATGTACGTATGTGTGTGTATGTATGCGTGTGTATGTATGTATGTATGTGTGTGTTGGTGTATGTATGTATGTGTGCTTGTATGTATGTATGTATGTATGTGTGTGTGCGTGTGTGTTTGTATGTATGTATCTGTGTGCGTACGTGCGTATGTATGTATGTATGTGAGTGTGTGCGTATGTATGTATGTGAGTGTGTGCGTGTGCTTGTATGTATTTATGTATGTATGTATGTGTGTGCGCGTTTGTTTGTATGTATGTATGTATGTACATATGTGTGTGTGTATGTATGTATGTATGTATGTATGTATGTGTTTATGTATGTATGTATGTGAGTGTGTGTGTATGTATGTGAGTGTGTGTGTATGTATGTATGTATATGAGTGTGTGCGTGTGTATGTATGTGCGCGTGTTTGTATGTATGTATGTATGTATGTAAGTATGTGTGTGTATATATTTGTGTGTATGTATGTGTGTGTGTATGTGCATGTCTGTCTGTCTTGCAAATTGTTGGTCCTTGTGGTAAAGTTAGGGATCTTCTTCTTCTTCTTCTTAACTGGTTGATTATCAGAATTGTTGGACAATTGCTTTGCAGTATTCGTTCTGGCTCTGATTCGGAGTTCAAGTGTTGCTATGGTAAGCTTTGTGTTATTCTTCTGGAGCTGATAAACTAACATACCAGTCATACGCTGGTTTAGATGATATAAATGACAGTTTGCTCCTACCAAATTCCTGGTGGCAGATTGGTAGAATCAGCAGAGCAATGGGCCAAATGTCTTGCAGTTGTTGTTCTGACCTCTTACTTTTCTCCAAGTGTTAACTTTGCCTTTCACCATTCCAGGCTTTTATAATATTATGAAACGGTCGAGTACTGAGGGCAAGGATTTAATCAATGAACTCCCTTTTCATAAATCTCTAGCCTTGTGCCTGTCTTAGGAACCATTAATAAGGTGGTGAGCTGTCAGAATCGTTATTGGACAAAATGCTTAGCGGCATTCAGATTCTGTCAAGTTTGATTTTACTTTTAATCCTTTCAGAATTGATCAAATAAGTACCAGTCATGCACTGGGGTCGATGTAATTGACTATCCCCCTTCCTGCAAATTTTCAGGCCTTGTACCTATTATAGAAAGGATTATTATCATGGGATGCCTTGTGGTATTTAGTTTATATTTTGTGTCCCCTCCCCAAGGGTCATCTTTCACTTTTGTCTCTCTCGAGTCAATAGGAATAAAAATACCAGTTATGTTTTGGGATCAATCTAATTGACCCTGCCTCTCCCCCCCAAAAAAACTTTTTGGCTTTCTGCCAATATTAGTTGTTTTATTTTTTTTTCTTAGGCTGCTTTTTTTGCTGTTACAGAAACATTGATTTTCTCCTTCACTATAAGACAATTGTGGTTTTTTTAATAATTTATTTCTGTGTGGGATCTAGATTTCAACAATCTCATTTTTATATGTTAAAGCTATTATTATTATTATTATTATTATTATTATTATTACACTTTGTTAATAGCCTTTTCAATTTTCTTGAAAAGTTATGTCATCTCAATGTTTCCATGTATATATGTGTGGCTATGTATGCGCGTGTGTGTGTGTATGTAATCACATATGTACATATCTATATATATATGTGTGTATGTATGCATTTACAGAATGTGTGTGTGTGAACTTAAGCTAAATTTCTTTCCATGTTTTTTTTTCTTCCATAACAATGTGTTTCTTTTTTTTCTTTTTGTTATGTTATAATAAAATATTTTTATTTCATTCCATGAAAAGCTAACAGTCCCTTTTATTGTGTGCAAAACTGAATTTCTTCCTTGAAAGGCTAAAAGTTGCCATAAATAAAAAAAAAAAAATAACTAGAGAAAGTATAAAAAAAATTAGACAAAAGACTAACAAGAAAAAAGAAATCCTGAACGTTTTACTAAAACTATTGATATTCATTGGAATATAGGTTTTATTTTCTTATCTTTGCTCCTAAATCTGGTCAGCTTTTGAAAGATTAGAAGTTGATTGCAAGAAATGTGAAAATCCATCAAGTGAAACTGACATGGCAGATTGAAAGAAAAAAAATTGAAGAAATTTTTGCATTACTCCTTCAACCTGTTTAATTAAAGAATTATTAAAAAGCATAGAAGCATTCTCTAGTTGTTTGTCACCAATATGTTGAGGGAAAACTCGGCACTCGTGCACTAAGGTGAGTGAGCATTGATGTTAGACTGCTCTAACGAATGTCTGTTAATGATGTAACACTGACCAAATCTCTTTTCTCATTGTCAGAAGTATTGTCTATTCCTAATTATTTATTTACTCTTTCTCTCTCAAATGTGTCTGAAACGGTACCAATCTATGAACCCTAAAGAAATCTCTGTTCACTGAATTTATGATAAACCCTTTAGCATTTCAGATTCCGCTGTCAAATGTAATGTTTATCAGTTCATATTGTTTTGAATTAATCCTGCATTATCTCTTAGCTTTTAGATTTCGATGATGTGATTGTTTATTTTTAGAACGGCATTGTAGGATAGATGTGAGAGGCTGGATCTGGCCAATTTGAACAGGAAAACAAGTGGAATATTTGAGCCTGGTATGGCCTGTTTAAATGCTGAGCATTGTATTGTGTGAGCGTGCACCCATTTACATGTGTGTGTGTGTGTGTGTGCTGAAAGTGAACTGGGCTTTGCTCTACTTTCTCAATCTTTAAAGTCTAGGGAGGCCATCTTACCATCGTTCCATCATTGAGAATACTTGTGAGATATAGCTTGGATAAATTGAAATTACTTCAAAGCCTTGGTTGACAACAGTTTCTCTTCTTTTAAAAAGAAAATTCATTCTGTTGAAGCATCTCTGTTTGTATATTGTAGCAAGAATCCCATTATTCTATAAATTATAAGGGGTGGCGTGAACTGACAGAATGGTTGGAATGCTGGAAACAATAGAGCTTAGCAGCATTCTCTCTGGCTTTCAAACTCTGTGTTCAAATGTTACTGAGCTCAACTTTACCTTTCATCCCTACCTGCAGTCACTAAAATATGTACCAGTTGAGCATGGGGTGGTGATGTAAACAACTACCCCCCCTCCCCAGTCCACCCTAATTTCAGGCCTTGTGCCTCTAGCAGACAATTATTACTATAACTTATAATGGTAGAAGCTTCATTATCAAATATTGTATTGGTAACAATGAGAGTCTGTTTAAATGATAATTTGAATATTTAACGAGAACAAGTTTTATAGTCACACCTGTGATAGGTAAATACAGAAAATGAAATAGCAACAGCATTAGATATTGATTGTTATATGATGAGGCCGGGCATGTTCCTCTTCAGAATATTGGCTTGAATCCAGCTTGGAGGACAACTTCCATTTTTATGTCTTTGAATTTTATTTTGAGAGAAGAACCAATTCATTGTGTCCAATATTTCACTATCTTTCTGTCATCTTTCAGCTCATTTTCCATCTTTTTACCTGTCTGTATGATATTTAAAAAAAAAATTAAATTAAAAAGGCCAAAAAAAAATGACAGAAGGCAGCTTTTGTTTTGAAAGAAAGCTGTAATTTCTATAACTGGAAGTGGAACAAACTTTGATGTGAAGAGGAGGTGGAGGTGGGGAAATGAAAATGTGATAAAAAATGTTTTCTATGGAATCAGTTTTAATGTGAATTATACCAAGAGATATTTCGGAATATTTCAGAAGGATTGGATTATTTTCTTGGAACCTTAAAAAAAGATCTTCATTTGGAGGTCTTTGATTTGCCATTCTTTGTCAGAATTTATCACAACTGAATTATAAAACAAGGATAATGAAAAATCATTTTGATTTTTGATTTGATGTTGAAAAGCGATGAACTTTTGGAGACTGTAAAACCATTTAACCATTCTCGTTTGTGAATTATATTTTGTCAGTTGATGACGTTTGTTATTCCTGTCTAATATCAAATCATGTCTGCATTTTTTTACCATTTTCTGTGTGAAAAGAATCTGTCTATAATTTTTTGTTGATGTAGGTTGGATAGGTCTGCAATGATTAGGATACACTTTAGCAGCTGGGTATCAGAATTTGTGTCATTAACTATATTATGATGTGAGTTTATTTATTTTATTTCTAAAATTTTCATTAATTTTGTGATGAATAACACTTTCTACTCAAGCACACAATGCCAGAACTGTGAGAGGGTTTTAGAGAGAAAGAGTCTCCACCCCCTTAATTGCTAATGAAAGGACACCCCTAAAATATCTGCTCCATAACATAACGACCAATTCCACTTCAATCAGCATGGAACTATTAACCATTCTTTCTTGTTTCGTTAAGTTCTTATTAATTATGGTTTTTACTTTTCAATCGGAAGAAGACAAAGAAAAAAAAATGTAGGTTTTGTGGTATTCAATGTGAAATATTGTCTCGTAGTGGTTTTGTTTAACATGTTTAGTTGTACATTTTGTTTGCCTGACTTGAGGGACCACCTTGGTAGAACGACACTTTATTTTGCGACCACAGATTAATAAAATTAAACAAAATCCTCAAAAATTCTGAATATCTCTTGAATAAGCAAAAAATAAACAAGTACTTTGGTGTTCACTGCTGCACTTTTGGGACGGATTTATGATGGCTCAGAATTTATGATTTTTATGAAAAAGGAGTGGAGGAAGTCAGCCACACATCATTTTGGGGGATTGAAGGTTTTCATTTGATTTCATTAATTTCTTTTTTTTATAAATACAAAAAAATCTTTTTTTTGAAATTAGTAAAGCTGAAATGACTTGAACAAATTTAAAAGAAAAATGTTTTTTTCTAAAAATTATGGAAATATTTATTTCTTTTTTATTTGTGTGAATGGAATAAAGAAAAATAAATGTTTTTCTTCAAAATGACCTCTTCATTCATCTTGGGATGTCTGAGGTTTATGTAATATTTTGTTTTGATGAATCTGCTATTTGTTCTAATTTAACCACTTCAATAATCTGTAATAAAATACCAAAAAAAAAAAAAAAATGGGCAATATGTTAAAATGACATAAAGACAAACAAAATTCTGTTTTCATTTTTAAAATTTTATTTTCAATTTGGAAATATTGAGCATCTTCTTGGCACATATAATTTTGGTTGAGTGAATAACTGTTCTTTTCAGTTGGATGTTTCCTTCCATTGAACAAAAGTCAAGCACGTACACACACACACACACACAACAGGAATTTCTGCCTACCAAATTCAATCGAGGCTTCAGTCAGCCTAAGGCTATTCCAGAAGACACTTGTCCAAGGTCTACTCAGCCACACTGTGGCACTTTGAGCAATTGGTGTATGGTATTTAATTGTTGCTGCTCAGTCCAGCCTTCTTCTCCATAGCTCTGTCATATTTTCTGTCTTTAGCACGAAGCTTCACATTTTAGGAATGGTCAAATTCATTCCAGAGTTTTTCACTAATAATTCTGGTCACTAGAATATTCACCATAGAGAGACGAAAAGCAAAAATCAACTTTGTGTTTGAATTCTAAATGTAAAGACAGGACATGACTAAAATATTTCCAGGCAGTCTTTAATGCACCATTCTCTCATTTCGCTGCCCTTAAAGGCTAGACTAATAAACCAAATGAAATGCCGGCATGTTTTGAAGTTCTCTCCATAAATTTCAGTTTTGACTTCTCATAACTTCATTAATTACGGCATTTGAGCTTTCTTGTTTCAAAATTTATTATTTAGTAGCTTTTGAACAGAAGTATTTTCATGTAGTAAAGAGTGTTTACCAACATAACAATTCTGTCAAATAATAATAATAATTATGGAGTCCTGGTTTAGGATGAATGTTACAGTAATTTAGCCCCAGGAGACATCGTCTGCAGCTGGCTATACGACACAATCTGTGTCCTTATATTTTCAAACAAGGGAATCTAGCACCCCAACTCAGCTAAAAACAATATCGGTGTATCATGATTTCTCGGTTATTTCTCTTCATCAGCACAGAATAATTGTTCGGCTAGAGGTGGTGCTGCCAAATTCCTGTTTGGAATATATAGTTTTCAAAGGGACAACTAGTCACTGATCTATAAATTGCTACAAAGAACTGTTGCTGAATATCTCTCATGATATTAAAAAAAAAAAAAAATAGAAGTATTCCTGTTAATAATTAAGAGAACCTTAGAAAGTTAAAGCTTTCTTTGCAAAATATTACTCTTGTTAGTGTTGTTACTGTTTGTCTTTGGATGGTGAGGTGGGGTGGTCAGGGGCCTTTTTTCATGTCAGATACTCTGTCCGATATGCCCACCTTTATATTTACCTCTTACAACATAACCGGGTGTATCTTTTTAAAAATAAAATTATAAAACCACACAACAAAAAGCAACTTGTTCCTTGCCCATCTTTTGCATCACACCGACACCCCGTGATGCTGAAAACAATTTTGATAACACAGAAATCAGGTCTTGGTTAGGACAATGTATAGCCAACAGAAATATAGTCCATGGCACCAATGGAATGGAAAATCAAGTTGACATCAGTTAAAACACAAGTTTAAGACTTGTTATGTTATAGCTTTTAACGAAGAAGAGTAGCACCATTGATCCCTTTTCAGGGCTTTGGAGAGTCCTGGGGTGAAAGTCACGATGTATAGTTTGACCTCAGACTAATTCAACAGTGTGCACTCAACTCTGGCGATAATATTTGAAGGTCAGGGGTCAAGGATTGGGGTTAAATCTGAGAGAAGAGTTTAGTGTTCCATCCAATCACAAATACAGTCCGTTGGAAGGATTTCCGCTCCATCTCTGGGAATTTCATCTGAAATCAAGTTGATCTTAAAGCACTACATTGAACTCCACCGAGAATTGGTAAGGAAGTCGGGCTACTCAACAGAATCATTCCAAAACATTTCATCAACTCTGAGCTGTTATGGTACAGTGCAAAACTTCTTAACACTCGCCATTTTGTTTCAGTGCAGTCCAGGCTTCAAACTAAAAGTCAAAAGAAATAGATAAACAAAGCAACAAATAAATAAAAACAGTCAACTGCTTCTAGTCGTGTTTTTAGTATTGGTGATGGGGAGGGTGGCGTTGGATTTGAAATGGAGACCAATGTAAATGAATTCGCTGCCAGGCGAGATACTTGTGGGTTACGTCACTTCATAGGAAACACATACTTTCAGAGTTGTTACCCTTACACTCACCATTTAGTCTATTATTACCCATAACCTATTTCTTTAACTACCCACAAGGGGCTAAACATAGAGAGGACAGACAAACGGATTAAGTCGATTATATCGACCCTAGTGCGTAACTGGTCCTTAATTTATCGACCCCCGAAAGGATGAAAGGCAAAGTCGACCGCGGCGGAATTTGAACCCGGAACGTAACGGCAGACGAAATACCTATTTCTTTATTACCCACAAGGGGCTAAACATAGAGGGGACAAACAAGGACAGACATAGGTATTAAGTCGATTACATCGACCCCAGAGCGTAACTGGTACTTAATTTATCGACCCCGAAAGGATGAAAGGCAAAGTCGACCTCGGCGGAATTTGAACTCACAACGTAACGGCAGACGAAATACCGCTAAGCATTTCGCCCGGCGTGCTAACGTTTCTGCCAGCTCTCCGCCTTGTTATTATTTTTGGACTCGTCTACTATTCCTACACATATACACAAGCATACACATCCAGCACTGCAGATGTTTAAATTATGAATGTCACAATTTCTTGGGGGTTTATAAGTCATTTCTGATATAGCTCTTGTTGTATCAGAAGAATTTGGGAAAGCATGAGACAGACAGAAAACTTTTGGAGAGTAAAGCGAAGACACCTGTATCCCAGGCTATAAGAATTGGTCAGTAATTAATCTGACCAAATCTTGTGAAATGTTATTGGCCACGTGGCGAAATATTTTGATACCTGATAACATAAACTATTAGAAATATATATAAAAGTGAATACATCAATGATAACGAGATTTTAACAGCTACAAATATTCTGCAGCAGAAAAAAAAGTTACATATGTTTAAACAGGTTTTTATCTGATTACAAATCTTTAATTCATATCTGAGTTAAGACAGCACGCGGCACAATTTTGAATCAACAAAATTCATTTTACGTGTACTTTAAATTTCCGAAAGTAGAGACAACATCAACTGTACTATATCGATTACTCTAAACATTCACTTGTTTATATTTCTATTTACTTAAAAATAACTGAAAATTAATTCGCGCTTATCACCTTGATACTTGTATAATAACGAAGACTTATGAATAAAGAATAGAAATTAATGAAATAAATAAGGAGAAAAAAGATTTTGAATTTTAAAAAAAATTATTTATTCTATAATACAAAAGTTTATGATAAATTAAATGTAAAGAAATGTTAGTTGTAAATCTGAATGGTTAAAAATAAAAGTAAAAAACTCACGTTAATTACAAATATAGAAAAAAATTACGAAAAAAACAGGAGTAAAAAGAAATAGAATTATCATATGAAAGAGTTTGTTTTTCTGACACAAGCCAGAAGATTTATATGGAAATAATTAGCAAATTAAGAGTCGTATAAAAATAGATGAAATATAATAAAAATGAATGAGACGTCGATCGAGATGATATAGTGTTTGTATGTAGAGGAATGTGAGTGTAGAACATTGAGAATTAAAGAGAAATGTTTCCACGTTCAACTGTGTAAAGTTAATATGAATAAAATACATGTGAACTGTTGCAATAAAGAACAGTGAGAAATTGATGTCTATTTACATTTTATATACATTAAAACACACCTGAATGTAGCAACAGGTTGTGTTACATATGCACAGCCATAGAGAATAAGTTCAATTCTTACTTTACTATGTAGGAAAGAGTATGGACTTCGCTCACTATTATCATTTGTTAGGTTTTCTGTGTAATTTCTATAGAGTGTAGAAATATGTTAGTCAGTTTTCAGCGCGTTGTCCGTGTTACTTGGCGACACGGATTTGTTTAAAAAGGGAAACTGTTTCTTGAAATTTGTGTCTGTGTTGTGAAGTACCTCAAGGAAATCAACCACTAATTCATCCAATAATTGTTCATTGAGAGAAGTGTCCATATAAAAATGCCATGGATTTTGTTGGGAAGACAACGGAATCTTCCAGTTACCCCATTCAATAAACAAATGTATACAGATAGATGCGATAGTTTTTGCTGTATATTTGAGAGAGAACTTCGTTAGAATCAGACAGCATGTAGCAAACTGGTTAATTATTTTCACTAATTTATCTTCGAGTTTGATTATGTTACATACTTTGATAATATGAGACTGGGGTAGAGTAATGCGAAAATCGAAGTTTAAACAAACTAAAAGGGCTTCTTCATAAAGGAAAAAGTCTTTGGCTATCCGATTAATGGTAGTTTTGTTTTTTTCTAAATGTAGATATTGTTGGAAATATGTTTGACTTTCGACAATCACTTGCTCAACAGCAAGCAATTTATCATCGAATTTAGCAGCGAAAAACAAACACACGGGTCCCATGAGTTTATAACTAAACTGGTGGAAGGAGTTATACATATAGAATCGGTGCATATAAACTACGGCAATGTTTAGTATATATTCGCTTAACATCAATCGTCGGTTAATGTATAACATAAACATACCTGTTTTCTGACGATAAAGTAATTCGTTTTCATAGGTAAAGTTATCAGGTTGATATTTTCGCTTGAAAATCTCAACAATTTGTTCTTCGCTGAAAATCCAGTCTGTTTTTCGTGGCGCATTTCCATTGGAGCTTTCAGGTAAATCATTCATCGGAGTTTCATTAGTTTGTTGATTATCAGCAATTTCCACCTGTAAGGAATTCTCAGTATTCGCCATTTGATCCATTTAAAAATAAATCTCGTTCTTTATCTCTTTTTCAGTTAATCGATAAAGTTTCGGCTGTTTGGTGTCTGAAATCAGTATTTTCTTGGAGAATTCGGTTGGAAAAATTGCTTTCGTGGTCAGTGTGTGTTGGCGAAGCGGAAGCAAAAACTTCACTGTCCCCTGTCACGGACCCTCTTTCTTATATATACCCCAACAGGTGTCGCCTGCCGAAAGGGGTGAGCGGAAGTGGATCCCGGGAATCTAGCCTAATTAAAGATGCGTCATAAACGCCGATGGAGTGTAAACTCACCTTCAAGTAAAATAGTCTTTTAATTGAATTCATAGAAGATAGAAATTTATAAATTGAAGTTCACCATATCTATATTAGCAAAAGCAGAACAGATTTATAAAATATTTTAAAATTATACTTTCATTAATTTTGTTGTATTTGTATTTTAACATGTATATTAAACCTTTTTCTGAATATCGAAAATTAACTGCTAAAATTTTTTATTTAAACGTTTAACATTACTTTGTCACGCATAACATGTGGGGATTTGCAGTTTAAGTATAAAAATAAAAATAACTTAAAATATATCTGCTTCGTATTTTGCTTCATACAAACAAAAATACATATCGTTGAAATCTGTTTGCTTTTCCAACATAAATAAACAACTATAAAAAAGATGTTTATGTAAACGACTTAACCACGACTTTGCACACAAATACACAGAGAAAGACTCACAGCTACGCATGTGATGAATCGCTTTTAATGAAAACCACTTTTATTGTGAAAAAGAACCAGGAGAACTTATAAAAATGCATCTTTTCTGTGTGGTTCACAGTTACTGATATTTTTAAATTGTCTGAAAATTTTCAAACTTGGTATATTAATGAAATTTCTCACACTGAATTTGGTGTTGTTATTCAATTGTTGCAGAAAAATTTGAGAAGCATGTTATAGAGGCTTAAAGGTTGATTATTTTCATCGAATAATGAAGTAGGATTTGAAAAGCCGGCATTTTCTGCGTGATAGCTGTGCATAGCAACATGACAACGTTAGACAAAACATTACGACGACGTCGACAGAAGTTTTAATAAGTTTTACTTTTGAATATAATCTCTACAGATTTATGAGAGACCGTCTCCCTACGTGTCATTAATAAATTTTAATGAATGAAATCATGCGAAATGTTGTAAGAAGCATGTAAAGAATATAAAAAGGCCAAATGGTGAGCGAGGTGGTGACAGGACAACAGACGTGTAAAGTAGACATGTTTGGAAAGCAGACACTACCTCGACTTGTTACCATGGAAACTGGCACCGATGTGTTTGTGGTTTTCGATTGGCTAAAATTACTCAAAATTTACAAATTTTAAATGCTATTAACATTATATTTATTATTTTATGGCGAAAAGGAATTTCGTTTCTATAATTAGCATAGAAAACGTACATCAATACACAGAAATTGCAATGAATTGGACGAAAATTAAACGTAATGAAAATTGTGAGTGAAAAGATCCATAAAAAGTATGTTGCAAATGGAAACTGTATTATCGAATTTGTCGTTGCGAAGCGTCAGGATACTCTGATGTAGTTGTTGAATGGCCAAAGGCTTTCCAGGTACGACGACCTAGCAGAATGCAGCTGGGAGTGGACTATACAAT
>NC_043004.1:7948886-7961386 GCF_006345805.1 Octopus sinensis
GAGAAAAAAGACCAGTCGACATGGTGGTGTAAGAAATCATTAAGTAAAAGAAAGAATTTAAGAAAAATAACTGAAAATATAACGAAATAAAGATCTAGTTTAAAGAGTTTATTATTACAATATTTATAAACACCTATGTTGATATAAATCGCTTCTGCACAGGTGAATTCAATATTTTAAAAATCATTTCTGGATAAGGTTTTAAGGATGCAGGCAGTCGATCTTCAACCTAACCAAGAAAGCAGTTTCTATTGCTTTTTCAACCTGTTGACAGTCTCAACGTCTGTGATGAGGGCAGGATTTGAAATGAAAATACACTGAGACGGAATAGCTGCCGTAAGTCATCTTCTTTAGAATCACTCAAGCTATTGAGATGGTCAGCTGCTCGGAGATGAATCGTTATTTATGGACCGCGAAAGAATGAAAAGCTAAAGTCGATCTCGGCGGAGTTTCAAATCAAAACGCAGACAGTCGGTATAAATTGTGCGAGACATTGTAAGGGTTTTATTAATTCGAGCTTAACACCTTAAAATTAAATGTAAGGAAATGTTAGTTGGAAATCTGAATGGTTAAAAACAAAAGTAAAAAAACTCACGATAATTACAAATATAGAAAAAAATTACAAAAAAAACAGGAGTAAAAAGAAATTGAATTATCATATGAAAGAGTTTGTTTTTCTGACACAAGCCAGAAGATTTATATGGAAATAATTAGCAAATTAAGAGTCGTATAAAAATAGATGAAATATAATAAAAATGAATGAGACGTCGATCGAGATGATATAGTGTTTGTATGTAGAGGAATGTGAGTGTAGAACATTGAGAATTAAAGAGAAATGTTTCCATGTTCAACTGTGTAAAGTTAATATGAATAAAATACATGTGAACTGTTGCAATAAAGAACGGTGAGAAAATGATGTCTATTTACATTTTATATACATTAAAACACACCTGAATGTAGCAACAGGTTGTGTTACATATGCACAGCCATAGAGAATAAGTTCAATTCTTACTTTACTATGTAGGAAAGAGTATGGACTTCGCTCACTATTATCATTTGTTAGGTTTTCTGTGTAATTTCTATAGAGCGTAGAAATATGTTAGTCAGTTTTCAGCGCGTTGACCGTGTTACTTGGCGACACGGATTTGTTTAAAAAGGGAAACTGTTTCTTGAAATTTGTGTCTGTGTTGTGAAGTACCTCAAGGAAATCAACCACTAATTCATCCAATAATTGTTCATTGAGAGAAGTGTCCATATAAAAATGCCATGGATTTTGTTGGGAAGACAACGGAATCTTCCAGTTACCCCATTCAATAAACAAATGTATACAGATAGATGCGATAGTTTTTGCTGTATATTTGAGAGAGAACTTCGTTAAAATCAGACAGCATGTAGCAAACTGGTTAATTATTTTCACTAATTTATCTTCGAGTTTGATTATGTTACATACTTTGATAATATGAGACTGGGGTAGAGTAATGCGAAAATCGAAGTTTAAACAAACTAAAAGGGCTTCTTCATAAAGGAAAAAGTCTTTGGCTATCCGATTAATGGTAGTTTTGTTTTTTTCTAAATGTAGATATTGTTGGAAATATGTTTGACTTTCGACAATCACTTGCTCAACAGCAAGCAATTTATCATCGAATTTAGCAGCGAAAAACAAACACACGGGTCCCATGAGTTTATAACTAAACTGGTGGAAGGAGTTATACATATAGAATCGGTGCATATAAACTACGGCAATGTTTAGTATATATTCGCTTAACATCAATCGTCGGTTAATGTATAACATAAACATACCTGTTTTCTGACGATAAAGTACTTCGTTTTCATAGGTAAAGTTATCAGGTTGATATTTTCGCTTGAAAATCTCAACAATTTGTTCTTCGCTGAAAATCCAGTCTGTTTTTCGTGGCGCATTTCCATTGGAGCTTTCAGGTAAATCATTCATCGGAGTTTCATTAGTTTGTTGATTATCAGCAATTTCCACCTGTAAGGAATTCTCAGTATTCGCCATTTGATCCATTTAAAAATAAATCTCGTTCTTTATCTCTTTTTCAGTTAATCGATAAAGTTTCGGCTGTTTGGTGTCTGAAATCAGTATTTTCTTGGAGAATTCGGTTGGAAAAATTGCTTTCGTGGTCAGTGGGTGTTGGCGAAGCGGAAGCAAAAACTTCACTGTCCCCTGTCACGAACCCTCTTTCTTATATATACCCCAACAGGTGTCGCCTGCCGAAAGGGGTGAGCGGAAGTGGATCCCGGGAATCTAGCCTAATTAAAGATGCGTCATAAACGCCGATGGAGTGTAAACTCACCTTCAAGTAAAATAGTCTTTTAATTGAATTCATAGAAGATAGAAATTTATAAATTGAAGCTCACCACATATATATTAGCAAAAGCAGAACAGATTTATAAAATATTTTAAAATTATACTTTCATTAATTTTGTTATATTTGTATTTTAACATGTATATTAAACCTTTTTCTGAATATCGAATTATTAACTGCTAACATTTTTTATTTAAATGTTTAACATCACTTTGTCACGCATAACATATAGGGATTTGCCGTTTAAGTATAAAAATAAAAATAATAAAAATATATCTGCTTCGTATTTTGCTTCATACAAACAAAAATACATATCGTTGAAATCTGTTTGCTTTTCCAACATAAATAAACAACTATATAAAAGATGTTTATGTAAACGACTTAACTACGAGGTTTGTGTAAACGATTTTGCACACAAACACACAGAGAAAGACTCACAGCTACGCATGTGATGAATCGCTTTTAATGAAAACCACTTTTATTGTGAAAAAGAACCAGGAGAACTTATAAAAATGCATCTTTTCTGTGTGGTTCAGTTACTGATATTTTAAAATTGTCTGAAAATTTTCAAACTTGGTATATTAATGAAATTCCTCACACTGAATTTGGTGTTGTTATTCAATTGTTGCAGAAAAAAATTGAGAAGCATGTTATAGAGGCTTAAAGGTTGATTATTTTCATCGAATAATGAAGTAGGATTTGAAAAGCCGGCATTTTCTGCGTGATAGCTGTGCATAGCAACATGACAACGTTAGACAAAACATTACGACGACGTCGACAGAAGTTTTAATAAGTTTTACTTTTGAATATAATCTCTACAGATTTATGAGAGACCGTCTCCCTACGTGTCATTAATAAATTTTAATGAATGAAATCATGCGAAATGTTGTAAGAAGCATGTAAAGAATATAAAAAGGCCAAATGGTGAGTGAGGTGGTGACAGGACAACAACAGACGTGTAAAGTAGACGTGCTTGGAAAGTAGACACTACCTCGACTTGTTACCATGGAAACTGGCACCGATGTGTTTGTGGTTTTCGATTGGCTGAAATTACTCAAAATTTACAAATTTTAAATGCTATTAATATTATATTTATTTTCTTATGGCGAAAAGGAATTTCGTTTTTATAATTAGCATAGAAAACGTACATAAATACACAGAAATTGCAATGAATTGGACGAAAATTAAACGAAATGAAAATTGTGAGTGAAAAGATCCATGTTGCAAATGGAAACTGTATTATCGAATGTGTCGATGCGAAGCGTCAGGATACTCTGATGTAGTTGTTGAATGGTTTTCTATTTCTTATGTGTAGAAAATAGCACATAAGGCTCAATCGAAGGCGATTGTCTTGTGATGTCCACGAAGGGCTATTATTGTATTCTGCTGCTCTAATTAATATTAATGATAATTTCTAGTAAAACAGCCCTACTATTTATGCTTCTCAGCATTACAAAGATGAACGGCAAATTTGGGCCTTGCCGGATTTGAACGCAGAACATAACTATATGCCAGCATCCATTTCGCTTGATACTCTTTCGATTGTTCATTTGGAGTAGAAAGCCCTGTAGTGCTCTTACGAAAGATGTCTCTTATGGACAGGAAGGATTGTCATGAGGGTTCTAAGCACTTGGAAGATTGGTGAAAACTTGTGTATCCCTAAGGTTAGAGGTAGTAACCCGCTAACCACATAATTCCTGTCAGGAATATGACCGAACGTGAGCCAAAACCCAAATAATAATTATAATAATAATCCTTTCCTCAATAGGTACTAGGCCAGAAATTATTGGGGAGGGGGAGGCATTCGATTACATCGACCCCAGTGTGTAACTAGTACTTCATCGACTCCGAAAGGATGAACGGCAAAGTCGACCTCGGGGGAATTTGAACCGAGAACGTAGCGGCAGACGAAATACCTATTTCTTTACTATCCACAAGAGACTAAACACAGAGGGGACAAACGGATTAAGTCGATTACATCGACCCCAGTGCGTAACTGGTCCTTAATTTATCGACGCCGAAAGGATGAATGGCAAAGTCGACCTCGGCGGAATTTGAACTTACAACGTAACGGCAGACGAAATACCGCTAAGCTCTTAGTCCGGCATATTAAAGATTCTCTACTACTACTACTACTACTACTACTACTACTACTACTACTTAGGAAAAAGTTGGTAAATCGCATTGTACTTACGTAAGGCAACGTGCTGGAAGCATCGTTAGCACGTCGGACAAAATGCTGAATGGCCTTATATTGCTTTCCAATGGTATAGTCGCTTTGTCCCCTGTCTCCTCAAAATCGCTGCTCGCCCTCAACCCTGCCACAAACCGGTGTCTCGTTCAGGGCAAATGTTGTGATCTTATTTGCCAAGCTAAACGACTTGGTGGCTTCTAGGTCTGAATCAGAAAATATAAATTACATTCAGCACATTTTTTCGTTGTGAAGAAATTTGGGAAAAAAGTATTATTTTTCTGTAATCCTGAAGCATAAAATTTAAAATGAAATTCAGTGATAAATGAAATTATCCAGGAAAATTACACATCTTGAAGTCATCCTCCATCTGTGACACATAGACATACACACACAGAAGCAGATGTACACGATGCGATTCTGTGAGTTAACGTGCGCGTGGAAACAAGTAGCGATGCAAGGGAAATAACTCATGCAGATGGTGACGTATCGTTCATTCGTTACCTGCCCTTCGCTGTTTATTTGGTCGTATTTTACCTTATTTTAAGAAAAAAAGTAATTAAAATAAAGGTTTCAAAACATACTTTAGAAATGTAGACTTTCTTTAAAAATGTGTTTTTTGGAATAAAGAAATCACGTCACGTAATTCCACACCATTTTACGCCAATCTATAAAATGCTTATTTGTGTACCATGCAATGTTGTTTAGAGTGATCTGTCTTGGATGCTCCTCGGTGTGTATGTATGTATGTGTGTGTATATATGTATGCATGTGTGTGTGCGTATGTGTGGTGTATGTGCATGTCTGTAGGTATGTTGTATATGTGTGTGTATGTGTGGTGTATGTGCATGTCTGTATGTATGTGTGTATTTATGTATGTATGTGTGTATGTGTTTATGTATGTATGTGTGTATGTGTGTGTGTGTATGTATTTATGTATGTATGTACGTATGTATGTGTGTGTGCGTGTGTTTGTATGTATGTATGTGTGTGTTCGTGTGTTTGTATTTATGTATGTATGTGTGTGTGTATGAATGTATGTATGTATGTATGTATGTATGTGTATGTATGTATGATTGTATGTATGTGTGTATGCGTGTGTTTCTATGTATGTATGTGTGTGCGTGTGTTTGTATGTATATATATATATGTGTGCGTGTGTTTGTATGTATGTACGCATGTATGTATGTATGTGTGTGTATGTATGTCTGTGTGTGTATGTATGCATATATGTGTGTATGTATGTGTGTGTGCGTGTGTTTGTATGTTTGTGTGCATGTATGTATGTATGTGTGTGCGTGTGTTTTTATGTATGTATATATGTGTGTGTGTGTTATTGTATGTACGCAGGTATGTATGTGTGTGTGTATGTGTGGTGTATGTGCATGTCTGTATGTATGTGTGTGTATGTATGCATATATGTGTGTATGTGTAGATATGTATTTATATGTATGTGTGTATTTATGTATTTGTACATGCGTGTGTTTGTATGTATGTATGTGTGTGTGTGTGCGTGCGTGTGTTTGTATGTAAGTATATATGTGTGTGTGCGTGTGTTTGTATGTATGTACGCATGTATGTAGGTATGCATGTATGTGTGTGTGTATGTATGTTTATGTGTGTGTATATGCATGTCTGTATATATGTGTGTATGTATGTATGTGTGTGTGTGTATGTATGTATATATGTGTGGGTATATATGTATATGTGTATGTATGTATATATGTATGTCAGGTCACTTTCGAGTGCTACTGGTATCATGTAACCCAGTACAACCTGATACATGGTCGGGTGTCGGCGACTAAACCGGTAACCCCATCAAGTTTGCTTGGTGAGGAGGGTGTTTATTGGACACCCTGCGGGATGAAAAACAAAACTCGTCAAAGGGCGGAGGAACTCTTGAGAGTTAACGGCCATCCAATAAATGTGTAATTTTTTTTTCTTAAGGCTTAAGGCTGCATCATGCACGGGGACATAGAAATAGTCGGACTGAATACCCGATCGCGTGTTTAAACCACTGGAAGTGAAGGACTCCTAGCCCTTGTTAGGGCATCCTTCTAGGAGAAGGTAACTGGGATAACACCGACATAAAACCTGCGCCTCATGTATGTGTGTGTATGTATTGTATTGATGTATGTGTGTGTGCAGGTGCGGTGTATGTGCATGTCTGTATGTATGTGTGTGTGTATGTATGCATATATGTGTGTGTGTGTATGTATGTATGTGTGTATGTATGTATGAGTGTGTGTGTATGTATGTATGTATGTATATATGTGTATGTGTGTGTGTATGTGTGTATGCATGCATACATGTATGTGTTTGTGTATGCGTAAAGATATGTATATGCATGTATGTATGTGTGTCTATGAGTGTGTGTATGTATGTGTATGAATGTATATGTGTGTATGTATGTATGTGTTTATGTGTGTGTGTGCATATATGCGTTTATGTGTATGTATGTGTACATGTATGCATGCATTTATGTATGTCTTGATGTATGTATGCATGTGTTTATACGTGTATGCATGTATACATGTATGGGTTTATGTGTATATGCAAGTATGCCTCAATGTATGAGTGTGTATGTTTTGATGTATGTAACTTAGACATATTTCCATCTGAGATTGGCCCAAGTCATGTTTAACTTAAAAGCTACACCTGATAGGATGTGTTAAGGGATTACGAAGGGACCCATGTCGGTGGCGCATAAATGGCACCTTCAGAACACTGGATGCTTTAAGGCCCTCATGCTTTCCGAAATCCGCCGAAACTACACCTGATTATATATACACTTTAGATGAGTTGTAGTGCACCTGAGCACTGTACACAATTATTATTATTATTATTATTATTGTTAGGCCCCATCGAGCAATGTGGCTGAGTTCCTTTCGGGCCCTGGACCTCACCGAGGCGGGTTCGTCTCGAGTGCTGGGCTACTCACTCGGATGCAATAACCGAGACCTTTCGCATTATGTTGTGCTTGAGCGGAAGATGAGAATGATGATGATGTTTTATATATAAATGTACAAACGTATACGTGTGTATGTGTGTGTATTGAGTTTGTCCCTCACAGGAGACCGAAAACCGGTGTTTGTTTGTTTAGGAAAATACTTAACATCAGAAGATTAAAGAAGAGACTCCTAATGAAATCGGAAGAAGATTGCCAGGTTTGGCAGTTGAACACACCCCACGAAAAAAAAAAAAAAAAAGACGAAAGACAGAAAATTGTAACACGTGGTGAATAAAGACAGGCCTAACGGTCAAAATTTAACCGCCAAAAACAAAAGAATACGTGACTGCTGACGGTCAAGACTATCCAAGTGGGACCACTGCACAGATAGGAACGGAAACGCATTAGAATCGATGCATATAAGAATAGAAGCTCCGTATACACACACACATTTATATACATATATATACACACTCATATATATACTATATATATATATATATATATATATATATATATATATATATACACACACACACACAGATATGTGGGTGGGTGGGTGTGTCTATGAATATACGTGTTTATGGATGTATACATAGATGTATGTTCAAATACACCCGCATATATACGTCTATGTTATGTGGTTTGTTAGATGGAAGTGTAGCTGGACGTCAGGACTCTAGGAAACTAAAAGAAACCTCACTAAGAAAAGAAATAAAGAAATTGTGAGCAGATGAAGAGAAATGAAACACCAGAAGTATCCATTGCCCTCCTACGATATCTGTCCGGGAATATGAAGATAGACAACCGCCGCATGGAGGACAGGGAATTTGAGTGGAGAAAAAAGACCAGTCGACATGTTGGTGTAAGGAATCATTAAGTAAAAGAAAGAATTTAAGAAAAATAACTGAAAATATAACGAAATAAAGATCTAGTTAAAACAGTTTATTATTACAATATTTATAAACGCCTATGTTGATATAAATTGCTTCTGCACAGGGGAATTCAATATTTTAAAAATCATTTCTGGATAAGGTTTTAAGGATGTAGGCAGTCGATCTTCAACCTAACCAAGAAAACCGTTTCTATTGCTTTTTCAACCTGTTGACAGTCTCAACGTCTGTAATGAGGGCAGGATTTGAAATGAAAATACACTGAGCCAGAATGGCTGCCGTAAATCATCTTCTTTAGAATCACTCAAGCTATTAAGATGGTCAGCTGCTCGGAGATGAATCGTTATTTATGGACTGTGAAAGAATGAAAAGCAAAGTTGATCTCGGCGGAGATTCAAATCAAAACGCAGACGGTCGGTATAAATTCTGCGAGACCTTGTAAGGGGTTTATTAATTCGAGCTTAACACCTTAATACTTGTATAATAACGAAGACTTATGAATAAAGAATATAAATTAATGAAATAAATAAGGAGAAAAAAGATTTTGAATTTAAAAAAAAAATCATTTATTCTATAATACAAAAGTTTATGACAAATTAAATGTAAAGAAATGTTAGTTGTAAATCTGAATGGTTAAAAACAAAAGTAAAAAAACTCACGATAATTACAAATATAGAAAAAAATTACAAAAAAAACAGGAGTAAAAAGAAATAGAATTATCATATGAAAGAGTTTGTTTTTCTGACACAAGCCAGAAGATTTATATGGAAATAATTAGCAAATTAAGAGTCGTATAAAAATACATGAAACATAATAAAAATGAATGAGACGTCGATTGAGATGATATAGTGTTTGTATGTAGAGGAATCTGAGTGTAGAACATTGAGAATTAAAGAGAAATGTTTCCATGTTCAACTGTGTAAAGTTAATATGAATAAAATACATGTGAACTGTCGCAATAAAGAACAGTGAGAAATTGATGTCTATTTACATTTTATATACATTAAAACACACCTGAATGTAGCAACAGGTTGTGTTACATATGCACAGCCATAGAGAATAAGTTCAATTCTTACTTTATTAAGTAGGAAACAGTATGGACTTCGCTCACTATTATCATTTGTTAGGTTTTCTGTGTAATTTCTATAGAGTGTAGAAATATGTTAGTCAGTTTTCAGTGCATTGTCCGTATTACTTGGCGACACGGATTTGTTTAAAAAGGGAAACTGTTTCTTGAAATCTGTGTCTGTGTTGTGAAGTACCTCAAGGAAATCAACCACTAATTCATCCAATAATTGTTCATTGAGAGAAGTGTCCATATAAAAATGCCATGGATTTTGTTGGGAAGACAACGGAATCTTCCAGTTACCCCATTCAATAAACAAATGTATACAGATAGATGCGATAGTTTTTGCTGTATATTTGAGAGAGAACTTCGTTAAAATCAGACAGCATGTAGCAAACTGGTTAATTATTTTCACTAATTTATCTTCGAGTTTGATTATGTTACATACTTTGATAATATGAGATTGGGGTAGAGTAATGCGAAAATCGAAGTTTAAACAAACTAAAAGGGCTTCTTCATAAAGGAAAAAGTCATTGGCTATCCGATTAATGGTAGTTTTGTTTTTTTCTAAATGTAGATATTGTTGGAAATATGTTTGACTTTCGACAATCACTTGCTCAACAGCAAGCAATGTATCATCGAATTTAGCAGCGAAAAACAAACACACGGGTCCCATGAGTTTATAACTAAACTGGTGGAAGGAGTTATACATATAGAATCGGTGCATATAAACTACGGCAATGTTTAGTATATATTCGCTTAACATCAATCGTCGGTTAATGTATAACATAAACATACCTGTTTTCTGACGATAAAGTAATTCGTTTTCATAGGTAAAGTTATCAGGTTGATATTTTCGCTTGAAAATCTCAACAATTTGTTCTTCGCTGAAAATCCAGTCTGTTTTTCGTGGCGCATTTCCATTGGAGCTTTCAGGTAAGTCATTCATCGGAGTTTCATTAGTTTGTTGATTATCAGCAATTTCCACCTGTAAGGAATTCTCAGTATTCGCCATTTGATCCATTTAAAAATAAATCTCGTTCTTTATCTCTTTTTCAGTTAATCGATAAAGTTTCGGCTGTTTGGTGTCTGAAATCAGTATTTTCTTGGAGAATTCGGTTGGAAAAATTGCTTTCGTGGTCAGTGTGTGTTGGCGAAGCGGAAGCAAAAACTTCACTGTCCCCTGTCACGGACCCTCTTTCTTATATATACCCCAACAGGTGTTGCCTGCCGACAGGGGTGAGCGGAAGTGGATCCCGGGAATCTAGCCTAATTAAAGATGCGTCATAAACGCCGATGGAGTGTAAACTCACCTTCAAGTAAAATAGTCTTTTAATTGAATTCATAGAAGATAGAAATTTATAAATTGAAGCTCACCACATCTATATTAGCAAAAGTAGAACAGATTTATAAAATATTTTAAAATTATACTTTCATTAATTTTGTTATATTTGTATTTTAACATGTATATTAAACCTTTTTCTGAATATCGAATTATTAACTGCTAACATTTTTTATTTAAATGTTTAACATCACTTTGTCACGCATAACATATAGGGATTTGCCGTTTAAGTATAAAAATAAAAATAATTAAAATATATCTGCTTCGTATTTTGCTTCATACAAACAAAAATACATATCGTTGAAATCTGTTTGCTTTTCCAACATAAATAAACAACTATAAAAAAGTTGTTTATGTAAACGACTTTGCACACAAACACACAGAGAAAGACTCACAGCTACGCATGTGATGAATCGCTTTTAATGAAAACCACTTTTATTGTGAAAAAGAACCAGGAGAACTTATAAAAATACATCTTTTCTGTGTGGTTCACAGTTACTGATATTTTTAAATTGTCTGAAAATTTTCAAACTTGGTATATTAATGAAATTTCTCACACTGAATTTGGTGTTGTTATTCAATTGTTGCAGAAAAATTTGAGAAGCATGTTATAGAGGCTTAAAGGTTGATTATTTTCATCGAATAATGAAGTAGGATTTGAAAAGCCGGCATTTTCTGCGTGATAGCTGTGCATAGCAACATGACAACGTTAGACAAAACATTACGACGACGTCGACAGAAGTTTTAATAAGTTTTACTTTTGAATATAATCTCTACAGATTTATGAGAGACCGTCTCCCTACGTGTCATTAATAAATTTTAATGAATGAAATCATGCGAAATGTTGTAAGAGGCATGTAAAGAATATAAAAAGGCCAACTGGTGAGTGAGGTGGTGACAGGACAACAACAGACGTGTAAAGTAGACGTGCTTGGAAAGCAGACACTACCTCGACTTGTTACCATGGAAACTGGCACCGATGTGTTTGTGGTTTTCGATTGGCTGAAATTACTCAAAATTTACAAATTTTAAATGCTAGTAACATTATATTTATTTTTTTTATGGCGAAAAGGAATTTCGTTTCTATAATTAGCATAGAAAACGTACATCAATACACAGAAATTGCAATGAATTGGACGAAAAAGTATGTTGCAAATGGAAACTGTATTATCGAATGTATCGTTGCGAAGCGTCAGGATACTCTGATGTAGTTGTTGAATGGCCAAAGGCTTTCCAGGTACGACGACCTAGCAGAATGCAGCCGGGAGTGGACTATACAATGTCTGGTTTTATTTGTAAGACAGGAAGCTTTGAGCTGCTGAGGGACGTTTGGCTATTGCCTTTTTAGATGACAATCGAAATTTAGACGAAATATTGTGTGATGTCTAGTGTCTGACTGGTCTTGTTTGGTTTTCTATTTCTTATGTGTAGAAAATAGCACATAAGGCTTAATCGAGGGCGATTGTCTTGTGATGTCCGCGAAGGGCTATTATTGTATTCTGTTGTTCTAATTAATATTAATGATAATTTCTAGCAAAACAACCCTAGTATTTATGCTCAGCATTACAAGGATGAACGGCAAATATGGGCCTTGCCGGATTTGAACGCAGAACATAACTATATGCCAGCGTCCATTTCGCTTGATACTCTTTCGATTGTTCATTTGGAGTAGAAAGCTCTGTAGAGCTCTTACGAAAGTTTGTCTCTCATGGACAGGAAGGATTGTCATGA
>NC_043004.1:7966386-7968886 GCF_006345805.1 Octopus sinensis
TAGAAGGGTTTTTTTTTTAAATGGAAGCTATGATTTTGCTGTTTTTCTTCTCTAGCAGTCCTGAAAAAAATACCAAAAAGGAAATCCCTTGACCTTATTAAAAAATCGTGGCTCCAAAAAAAAAAAAAAAAAAAAATATAATAACACTTCATGAGAAGCTTATCACGGTCACTTTAAATGTAGCCACATGGCTTTTGACAGCCATGTGGCTATGTTTATCCCCCAAAATACCCAAACCACTCTAGCTAAAATGTATTGCTCAACAGCCTGTCAGAACATGTATAAGACGTTGTATATTTGAGAGATGAGGACTTCTGTACATTATTTACATTGGACAGATATGCCCGTGGGCATATGGCGTGATGGTTAACGGCATGGGCTATTAACCCCTCAGATTCCGAGTTCGATTTCAGAGAGTGATATGTATAATAATAATAATAATAATAATAAATAATAATAATAATAATAATAATAATAATGATAAAACAAAAATACTGTGCAAATACAACATCACAGAAAAAGATTTACCTGAGATAAAAGAAAAGCTAAAGCAAGATATCCTTGCCAAAGCACAAAGGATCCACCGGTATGAGAAAAGCAAACGTTTCTTTGAACAAAACAAACAGTTCAACTCCAACACCCAAAAGTTTTACCAAGAACTTGGCAAAAATAAAATAGACATCACTGTAGCACCAACGTCAGAAGAAGTGGAAGAATTCTGGAAAGAAATATGGTCGGCGAATGAACAACCAAAAAAAAAAAAGGAGTATTAAAACAACAAACTTAGCATCTGAGCAACTTTGGACCCCCATAACAACTCAAGAGGTCACCCAGGCACTGCAAAGACTAAGCAACTGGAAGGCATCTGGGCATGACAAGATCCCCAACTTCTCGTTGAAATGTCTAACAGGAATGCTCAAAAAGCTGGCTGAAAACTTTAACAACATACTGGCAGAGCCAGAGACAATGCCTGAATGGCTCATGAAGGGGAAAACCATCTTAATTCCCAAATCCAATGAGACAGCAAAACCAGAAAACTACAGACCTATAACCTGTCTCCTTACAATGTACAAAGCATTTAGTGCAGTAATATCACAAAGATTGAACAAGCACCTGGACGAAAATAACCTGTTTCCAGAAGAGCAGAAAGGATGCCGCAAAGGCTCATATGGCTGTAAAGATCAACTAATGATCAATAAAGCCATAACTGAAGACAGCCACAGAAAGAAGAAAGGCCTCAGTATGGCCTGGATTGACTACAGAAAGGTGTTTGATAGCACCCCCACACATGGATCCTCAAAACACTAGCCATTAACAAAGTAGCACCAACAATTATAAAATACATAGGACACTCTATGAATAAATGGCAGACTGTGCTACAGCTCCAAACAAAAGAGGGACTCGTGAAAACCAAAGCCATCTCCATGAGAAGAGGAATATTCCAAGGAGACACTCTCTCTCCACTCCTTTTCTGCTTGGCACTGTCACCTCTGAGGAATATTCCAGGGAGACACTCTCTCTTCACTCCTTTTCTGCTTGGCACTGTCACCTCTATCTAATATGCTAAATAGAACTGGATGCGGATATAAATGTTATGGCAAAACGATCAGCCACCTTTTATACATGGATGACCTAAAACTACTAAAGACAGTTCATGGATTTACCAAAGAAATAGACATGAAATTTGGATTAGAAAAATGCGCCAAAGTAACCCTGAAAAGAGGAAAACTAGTTAAGAGTAGCAACATCACACTAGATAAAAACCAATGAAATAAAAGAATTAGACCAAAGCCAAAGTTACAAATACTTAGGAATCCATGAACTAGATAAGACACAACACACACAAATGAAAGAGAAAATAAAAAAAAGAATATTATAGACGAGTTAGATCAATACTAAAAACAGAACTCAATGCTAAAAACAAGATAATAGGTATTAACACTTTAGCTGTCTCAGTTATAAGTTGCAGTTACAATATCCTTAACTGGACGCTAAATGAACTAACCAAAATAGATAGGAAAACAAGAAAGATAATGACAGGATCTAGAATGCATCACCCAAAATCTGACATAGAAAGGCTATATATACAACGTAGGGAAGGCGGTAGAGGCCTTATAAAGCTGGAAAACTACTATAAAATAACCACCATAGGACTGCAAAATTATCTACTTCAGAAGGAAAGAAAACTGTTACAAATAGCGGCAAAACACGAGCAAAACAAAAAACTGTTCTCAGTATTTAAGGAAGCTGACAAATACAAACAAGAAATCATACCACCTAACAAATATGAAGAAGAAGAAGAAGATGAAGAAACAACAAAAGCTATAAAACAAATGAAATCCAAACTAAAACAAGAACAGTAACGAACCATGATAAAACGATGGCAAGAAAAGCCCCTTCATAGCAAATACTGGACTAAACTAAATGCAAAAGAAATAGACAAAGAAAAATCCCAGCAATGGTTGAGAAGCTCAGGACTCAAAGAAGAGACAGAGGGATT
>NC_043004.1:7973886-7978886 GCF_006345805.1 Octopus sinensis
CATTGTCGTGGAGCAAAAGTGGGCCATCTCTATTCACTAGTCTGGGTTGATTATTTTTCAAATTCTCATGCATACAGTCAATATCCTGGCAATACGATGCTGCTGTTACCGTTTCTCCTTGTTGCAAAAATGAATAATGAATAACTCCCTTCGCAGACACTAACTTTTTAGGGTGTAATGGTGGGTTTGAGTAGTGTTTAGGTGACTCGCATGCATCTAAACACTGTCCTTTTCTCCTGTTGTTGTCAAAGAGAATCCATTTCTCATCACAAGAAATGATTTGATGTAAAAATGGTCTTTTTCTAGTTGAGAAAGCAACAAAGAGGCGTCTGTTTTTTTGAATCTCGTTCAGTTGATGTGGAATAATCCTATCTGTTTTCTTGACTTTTCCAATTTTTTACATGTGTCCAAAAAAACAGTTTTCCGAGATGTTTGGAGTTCTGATGAAACTTTTCGAACCCTTGTTCTCGGATTTTGTTCAACCAAAGCATTTAATCCATTATGCTGAATAACTGGCCTACCCATTGGTTTATTTTCAAGGCTATTATTTCCTGAACGAGAGCTTTGGTAGAATGGCAGAACACCTGTTCATATCTAGAGGAGATGTGGGTTCCAGTCCCATCAGCAACCTTCGACTCTTTCTATCCAAAAAGGTTTCTTAATCCAATTTTTACATGCCATAATAACTTTACGTGTGCTTCGAGATAAAATATTCCCCAAAAAAAGGAAGTATTTCACGTTCTCTCGAAAGTTTATAGAATTTTTATAACGTCAAAAATATTTTAAAAAGTGTGTGTGTGTGTGTGTGTGTGTGTGTGTGTGTGTGTGTGTGTGTGTTTAACAATGAACCGTATAGCATTAAGTGGATACATAATCGTTTTGCTTCTTCAGATAATATTTCCAAATACGCCGATTCCACAATTTCTTTTCGATGACATAAAATGGACCATTTTAGGAAAATTCCTTCCAATACAAACACACAGCCGGGTGCTTTTAACTTTCATGTTACACTAATGTTTATTATTCAGGGAGTGCCTCTCTCTCTCTCTCTCTCTCTCTCTCTCTCTCTCTCTCTCTCTCTCTCTCTCTCTCGTTCTTTCCTTCCATTCCCTCTCTATCTTCGTTCATTCGTTCACCCTCTTCCTCTTCATTTTGCATTAGAATTAAAGAATGTACTAACAGTTAGAGAAACCAACGTCTCCTCAACTTCTCATTCATTAATTCCCCAATTAATATTTGGATTTTCGTCCAAGTATTTATCTTTTTCTTATTATTATTCTATGTCATATTTTTGCTCTCTTTCTTGTAAAAGCCTTTTACAATTGTTTTCAAAGTCAACGCTATTCCCTTTAGGTTTCGTTTCTAATTAACCAGTGACACGCTTACATGAATCATCTTATTCCCTAAACCCCAAACGAACGTTTAAAAAGAAAATTGTTCTTATTCATTGTCGCTTGTATATGCGTTCCTCCCGTGTCGATGTGTTTATATCCGTGCTGTGTGTTGCGAAGTAGCAGACGGTATTGGTTCCGCGTACACGTATTAGGACATAATTTATGTTTGACTTTGAACTGTGGAGAATTGCTTTTAAATCACAAATTAGCTTAAACAACAACAAACGAATTCTTGCACTTGTTTCACATTTTCCCGGTGACCATTCTAAGTAAATATCATTAGAAATAGATAAATAATGTTTCACATATATTAATACAAGAAGGCTACAGGTTTGCTGGGTGGAGTGAGGAGCAACGAAGGGAATGGTCGTTTATCTTACTGTCCTGACCCCATAACACATGTAGCAGAAACCTACAATGTATCGAGCAACGCAGAAAGATGAAATACAGAGTTAGATTCTTGCAATTTCATCTTAAAGAAACTAAAAGAACGGAATTGAATATTGTAAAGCATTTAGTACGGCGTTTTAATACGTTAACAGCATCATCCATGAAATGTTGGAGTTTAGGTCGAGGTCAGCACTGATAGTGTAGGCTGTTTTTAAAGGTGTTCCAGCCTGTGACCGTCTCTGACCGTTTTTAAAACGGTTGCACGATATAATCTGAGGAATATTTGACTATAATTTCTAGTAGATCGGGGGATCACGGAGATACTCCCTTCTTGGATCTCTCTCTCTCTCTCTCTCTCTCTCTCTCTCTCTCTCTCTCTCTCCCCATCTCTCTCTCTCATATCTGTATGTTTGTGTGTGTATACTCTCTCTCTCTTTTACTCTTTTACTTGTTTCAGTCATTTGACTGCGGCCATGCTGGAGCACCGCCTTTAATCGAACAACTTGACCCCGGGACTTATTCTTTTGTAAGCCCAGTACTTATTCTATCGGTTTCTTTTGCCGAACCGCTAAGTAACGGGGACATAAACACACCAGCATCGGTTGTCAAGCAATGCTAGGGGGACAAACACAGACACGCATAATATATATATACATATATACGACAGGCTTCTTTCAGTTTACGTCTACCAAATCCACTCACAAAGCTTTGGTCGGCCCGAGGCTATAGTAGAAGACACTTGCCCAAGGTGCCACACAGTGGGACTGAACCCGGAACCATGTGGTTGGTAAACAAGCTACTTACCACACAGCCACTCCTACGTATATGTATATATATATATGTATGTGTATATATATATATATATATATATATATATATATATATATATTCACCATCAAGACTTTATTTTTATATCTCTGAATATCTTATTGGTTGTGTTCTTTGTCTGACAATCGCTCCCAGTTAGATTTACGCAGTATTATGTACAGAAATTTAGAGTCCGTACAGTATTGTTAGTACAGTACAGAATCGTAATGTCAGGGAGAAAGAGAAAGAAAAAGAAAGAAGGAGAGAGAGAGAGAGAGAGAGAGAGAGAGAGAGAGAGAGAGAGAGAGAGAGAGAGAGAGAGAGAGAGAGAGAGAGAGAGAGAGAGAGAGAGAGAAAGTAACAGACAGACGGAGAAAAGCATGTCTAAAGAATCGTAGATATTATCTTGTAGCAATATTCGATGCGGAACCAATGGTAACGTTCTGGTCAATTATATGCCATAACCAGAAATATACCACTTGACAGTAATATACCATTGGCAGCAATATGCCACTGGCTTTATTACTAAGTGTGTGCTTTGTCTTCAACATTTAGACAATTGACTGATATGTGTCCGTGTATGTACGTGTGTATGTATGTAGTTTTGTCTGTATATATATATATATATATATATATATACAAGATAAGAAAATGGAGAAATACATCTAAATCAAATATCAATTACCAGATAATACTCAATCACATACTTTATTAAACCACCACATAAGAGATTGTAGGGTTAAATATAAAAAGCAGAACAAATCAGTGTACAAAAAGGAATGTACATAAAAAAGTAATGTTGTATAATAAGTAGAATATATATAAAAGAGAATATAAATACAAGTAAATATAAATATAAGTATAAATTAGATCTTACAGCTGTTTCGGCCATATATATATATATATATATATATATATATATATATATATATATATATATATATATATATATATATATATATATATATATATATATATATATATGTACGAGCAAAACGGACGGTGCTGAGTTATCAAACATTTAAACCAAATTTTCTCAAAACAACTTGTCCGACCGTCCCATAGGCCTCCCATTTGAGAAACACTGATTTAACCTAAATTTGAGACACCAGCAAAAGAAGAAATAAAGATAGACTTTTTTTTCTATTCCAAAGGAAAACGATTTTATTCACACAAATATGCAACCGAAGAGTTTAAAGTACCAGTAATGATAAGGCTGTTAACTGGGAGAACACAAACATGATTTAAACAGTAAGCTTGGCAGGAAAGAAACGTGCCTTTAAGCAGTACAAAAACAACAAAAAATGGAAGGTGCAGTTATGTACAGGTTGACGGAAGAAAAGCAGGACAAAAACGGCTTTATCGATCACATTCTCACCTGGAATCAATTTTTGTAATTTTTTCAAGACTTATACACGCCCTGATACCGTCGGTATCTACATATCAAATTTGAGCGCAATACGATGGAGGATGCCCGAGATCCTAGAAGACACACACAGAGACAGACAGAACGGATTTTATATACAATATATATATATACAATATATATTTATATATATATATATATATATATATATATATATGTGTGTGTGTGTGTGTGTGTGTGTGTGTGTGTGTGTGTGTGTGTATGTATATATATATGTATATGTGTATATATATATATATGTATATATATGTATGTGTGTGTGTATGCAACTGAAGCTGCATTAAATTAAAATACCAACTTATGTATCATATTAAGCGTATATACACCGTTGACAGGCGTACGCAAGGGTTTTTGTCTGAGAAAAAAATATCCTCCTATACATTTTGCGTTAAAAACACTATATATCGGCGCGAGATGAGCATCGCCTCAGCAGTGACCTACGAGGACATCAGCCACATTTCGACTTCTTTGATTCTTGTCAACGACATGTTCTCGCTAGTCACATGCCTAGACGTGATCTGTCCCTTGCGATACATAGGAAACAGTGAAAAATGTACTCATTAATATTGCTGAGAGTCGCCGAGTTGAATAAAAACACGGTGTGCGCAACTGAAATAACATTAAATTAAATTAGCCATATATAAATTATGTATGAATTATCACCGTTGAAACCTTTTAGCGAATCTTTACCCCAATCAAAACAACCGTACGACATAAGGCAATTTACGGGAGGGAGTAATTCCTAATTTCACGGGTAATTTCTATGTTAAATTTTCTGAAACCTAAGGGACATTCACGGACTTTGTCCTGCTACTTGTTTCGCTGTTTGGTTTTATTTCATATTTGGCTGATATTGAGATGATATTATGCCTCGTGTTCTCAGTGAGGTATTGATGTTTCACATCGCATGGTCACCGCTTTTCTTACAACGTGCGAGCACGCACACGCGAATGTTTCCATACGTATACATACACAAACATGTA
>NC_043004.1:7983886-8008076 GCF_006345805.1 Octopus sinensis
AGGGAAATTAACAGATAAGATAGCTTTCATGTGCGGCAGATGCACAGGGACAATAGACACCACAGACACTCAGAAAACAGATTCCATCACACTCCAGGGAGAGAAACTAGAAGTAGTTGATAGTTTCCGCTACCTGGGTGACCAAGTTAGTAGTGGGGTGGATGCTCAGAGAGTGTCACCACTAGAACACGAATAGCCTGGGCAAAGTTTAGAAAGCTGCTACCCCTACTGGCGACAAAGGGTCTCTCACTCAGAGTGAAAGGTAGATTGTATGATGCATGTGTGCGAACTGCCATGCTTCACGGCAGTGAAACATGGGCCGTGACTGCAGAGGACATGCGTAGACTTGAAAGAAATGAAGCTAGCATGATCCGCTGGATGTGTAATGTCAGTGTGAATGCACGACAGAGTGTAAGCACCCTGAGAGAAATGCTAGGCATAAGAATCCGTGGCTTCCCTAAATCGCAACTCTGTGCCACGGGAGAGTTTTAGCCTCCGCGATGATGGGCAGATCTGGACATTCGTCAAGTCTGGTGAGTCGTGGATAAGGGATGCCAGTTGGACTGAGCAGACTACACCCACAACAACAACTGGCAATGCAAAAATCTTGGGGAAACTAACCAAGAACAATCAGCCATCCCCTGTATATCATCATCTGAAATCCAGATATAAACTGCTGTCCTTGAATGCCCGTAGTTTATGCAACAAGGTGCATCTTTTTGTCTCCTACGTCAAAAGTATCAACCCAGATTTCATCACAGTCACGGAAACGTGGGCACACTCTGCACTCTGTGATGGAGTTTTCAGCATAGCCGGCTACAACCTGTTCCGCAAAGACCGCATTAATCGCCGTGGAGGGGGTGTGATGATTTATGTTCGATCAAGTCTTTCGGCAATCCCCTGTGATGATTTGAACCAATCTCAGCAGGAGGTATTTTTCTGCAATGTACACATGACCATGTCAACACTTCTGCTCGGAGTCGTTTACCGTCCTCCAAATTATCGCCAAGACGCACAGCTTTTTGATCTCCTCAGGGCGGCTGCCATGAAAACAGCCACATATGTGTATGTTGCGGGGGACTTCAATTTCCCTGAGATTGACTGGGAGGCCTTCCGTTGGCCGCAAAGTGCAGACGATTTTCTTGAACTGGTGCTGAATTCGAATTGGTCCCAAGTTGTTACCTCCCCCACAAGAGGTAACAACACTTTGGATCTGCTACTAACCGCTTCTCCTGAAACAATCATTAGTGTCGCTACCGAAGAACCTTTGGGTGACTCTGATCATTCCATGATCATGGCCGACTTGTCTCTGATTGGTTGTAACAAAAAACACAACCATCTTCAGATTGCCCGCTTTGACTGGAATAAAGCAAACTGGAGCTCTTATTGTACTGAGCTGCAACGCCCAAACTGGCGCGAATTTTATGCCTCTGGAGATGTGGACACTATACTCCAGAACATTCTGAATTCAATATGGGCAGCATGTGCAGCATCAGTACCACGCAAGCACAAAAAACCACCCAATAGTGCAATTTGGGAGACTGCAGCAGTCCGACTTGCCAGGAAAGAACGCCGTAATGCTGAACGGGAATACAAATTGCATAAATCAGAGAGCAACAGGAAAAAGCGCAATAGGTCAGCCAACCACCTCAAGCAGGTGACAAAAAAGGCAGTGCTTGAATTTGAACAACGCATTGCAGCTAACCCTGACAGCAAAGGGTTCTGGAAGTATGTGCACTCAAAGCAGAGACCCCACTCTCCTGTTGGTCCCCTTCGCAATCCCCACACAGGACAGATTACTGGCAATCCCGAAGAATGTGCAGAAATCATTGCTGGATGCTATGCCGGCATCTTTACTGTCGAAGACCAAAATGTTCCATCATCATCACCACTGACATCGGACTCTATATCTTCTATGCAATTTACACCAGCAATGCTGCAACGCCACCTAAAGAATAAACGCAATTATGCCTCTCCTGGTCTCAATGGTGTTACATACCTACTTCTCAAACGCAGTGGGTACTTTCTTCTATGCCAACTTTCTCTATTCTTCCAATTCTGTCTCGACAATGGTGTTACTCCAGAACAGTGGAAAACTGCCAGTGTCATCCCTCTGTTAAAAAAAGGCGACCGCACATCGCCTGTCAACTATCGCCCCGTCAGTCTTACTAGCTGCATCGCCAAACTGATGGAATCCTGTATCAGAGAAACCCTCTGGAACTTCTGGAAGTCTCACAGCCTCAGCCAGCCGTCACAATTCGGATTTATTCCTAACTCCAGCTGCTGTAATCAACTCATCGAGTTTCTTGAGGACGTTACCCAAATCACTGATCGCGGATCCTGGGTGGATGTTGTTTACCTGGACTTTGCTAAGGCTTTTAACTCTGTGCCACACAAAAGACTTATGGTGAAGCTTTCTGCGTTGGGTGTAAGAGACGAACTCTATAACTGGTTAAAGTCCTTTATTTTCGGCCGAAAAGAGGTTGTCACAGTTCTAGGACAGCACTCTTCGCCCTATGAGATGACATCTGGTGTGCCGCAGGGATCTGTTCTTGGCCCTCTTTTATTTGTTGCATATGTTAATGACATAGATGCCAACTTAAAGAATGCCACAGTGCTGAAATATGCAGATGACATCAAGCTGTACCTCCAAATAAAGAGGTCAAATCCTGTACACTATGGATCTCTATTGCAAGCAGACCTGGACACAATGCAGCAGTGGATCATGGACTGGCAACTGAAGCTGGCTGTGGACAAATGTACCACCATGCATTTTGGGAGGAGAAACCCAGCGTCCACCTACTCCCTCCACAACACTAGTCTCAAAAAGTCTTCAAGTGAACGTGACCTGGGTGTTATTGTCGACAGTGATTTGCGTTGGACAAAACACATCGCTAAAATTGTCAAGAAGGCTGAGGGTGTCTTGGCATCACTCACCAAATCCTTTGTGAGCCGCTCTCCGGCTATCTATCTGCGGCTTTATATAGCTATGGTAAGACCTCACCTGGAATTTGCATCACCGGTCTGGAACCCTTATCTTGCCCAGGACATCAATCGTCTAGAAGCTGTTCAGCGACGTGCAACCAAAAGAATACCCTCCATCAGGCATTTGCCATATCCTGAACGCCTTACTTCCCTGGGCATGGACACATTAAAACTCCGACGTCTGGCAGCTGACTTGGCAGACACCCATAAAATTATCAACCATCGCACAAACAATAACTCTGAGCACCTCTTCAAACTCCACCCATCTAACACCCGTGGACATATTTACAAAGTAAGAAAACAGCACAGCTCCCATGACTTCAGGAAACATTTTTTCACGCTGAGAGTTGCTGAAGCGTGGAACAAACTGCCGGCATCGGTTGTTAGTTGTCGGAGCACTGCATCCTTCAAAACTTCCATGCTTCCTGAGATTCGCCAACACTACACTTGATTTTCTCCCCTCCATACACACACAAGCATGTTCACTTTCCAGACATTTCTACATTGCTGCATGTACTTTATATGCACTTTCTGACAAGTTGTGGTGCACCTGAGCACTGTATACAATAATTTCATTATTATTATTATAAGAAGCATCAGATGCGGTGTGCAAGAGCGACGCTTGCGATGGTATGGTCATGTACTGCGGATGGATGAGGAGAGATGTGTGAAGAAGTGCCACTCCCGAACAGTTGAAGGAATCAGGGGGAGAGGTAGACCCAGGAAGACATGGGATGAGGTAGGCAAGCATGACCTCAGAGCGTTGGGCCTCACTGAGGCAATGGCGAAGGACTGAGATCTCTGGAGATGTGCTGTGACTACTAAGACCCGTGATGCTTCCGGCACCAGTTCCGCATACCCCCTGCCCATTCAAAGTACCTTGGATCCCGGAACATCTCACTGTGCTTGAGGAGACCTGTTGAGTCAAGTGCATGTACATGAACATCAAACCAAATATCAATGGAAACAGTAGTTGTGATACCTGTGCCGGTGACACATAAAAAGCACCATCCGAACGTGGCCGATGCCAGACCCCTCTGGCACCTGTGCCACTGGCACATAAAAAGTACCCACTACACTCACGGAGTGGTTGGCATTATGAAGGGCATCCAGCTGTAGAAACACTGCCAGATCAGACTGGAGCCTGGTGCAGCCTTCTGGCTTCCCAGATCCCGGTTGAACCGTCCAACCCATGCTAGCATGGAAAACGGACGTTAAACGATGATGATGATGATGATGATGATGATACACCGAGTAAAAAATTTCAGTTATCTCTCTCTTTCACACATTACTCTCTCTGTCTCTTCACACACACTAACAGGGCTTGATGATTGTGTTGGCATCTTGAGAGGGGTTCCAGGGAAACAAGGTGTGGTTTAGGAACCCGAGGATGTACCTCATGAAACACGTGTTGCCAAAGAATAAAACAGTAATTTATTTATGTATTTTTTGGTATACAACCTGCCATTAACCCCTTTCTTATAAAATAGTTGAAGAATCTGGGGTGTAGGAATTGGGACAGTATTGGAACTTTTAACTTCTTGCTCTCTATCTTAAGATCTCCAAAATTTAAGAATCTTGTGTTAACTGGGCTCTTATTATTTACTCTGACTCTGCCACCACCTCAATGCAAAGACTATCAATATCAGAATCATCTTCACAACCACTACTGAGACATCCTAACATAATCAATGCCACTACTTCTATCATCATCATTATCATCATCATCCACTTCCGCCACCACCACCACCACCACCTCTGCAAAAACACCAACACTATAATTGCTGCCATCATACACATCCACTGTCAACACTACACCACCACCACCACTGCCATGATAACCACATCTACCACCTCCAACACCATTGCCACCACTATCTATGAGACATCCTAAGTTAGATACTACTTTCACTTTCTAGTTGGTCTTTGAGTCCATTTTATCTAATCTATCTCTCTAAAAGATGCAAACCAAGTAGCATTAAATGGAGAATGGATGTGAGCAGAAAGAGAGTAAGTTCCATTCCAGTTTACAACAATTATAGAATTATTCTCAAACCATAAATGAAGGGTGGAGAGGAGTGAAGGAGGAGTCATGTTTCCTCCGAGAGGTTACAGAAGTATTATTACACTGTTGTTAGAATAGCTGTGGAAAATGTAAGTTGAAATCAAATTTGATGCTAAATTCTTTTATAGTCATGTTCCCAAGTAAATAAACATAATCAATTTGAACAGTCTGAGTAAAATAACTACTTTCTTGAATTATTAATCAGGTGTTTGGATCAACAAAATTATGAGATAAAGGTGAGAAGGTCAGTAGAGTGTCTATCTGCTTGTAACTATGTAGACACTTAAAATAATGAGTGAAAGCATGATATACATTACTAAGTCATACTCGCTTGCAGGCAGTCACTATGATTTTTTTTATCTGCTTATATATATGCAATGAAGCATTGATGTTTCATTGTATATTTGGACATAACAATTAATTCTTCATCGTCAAACTGTCCAACCCATGCCAGCATGAAACATGGATGTTAAATGATGTTGACTACATGATGACACTTCACATTATTGAAACATTGGGAATAAGAACTAGATCATCTGATGATGTTAACACATGACAGAGTGGCTTCCTCTCCATGTAGCAAGGAAGATTTTAATTGATATGTTTCTCCTTTTAGCATTTAAACCGGCCATATCTGGCCCAAATATTCTACCTGTTTTATGTTCAAACCGGTCAGGCCTGGCCTCTAGAAAGTCAATCTAAAAATAAGCAATCAGATCAATTAAATCTCAAGGCTACAGGTAATGCATGATTAATTCAAAGCAATGTGAATAAACAATCTGAATGTTAAGGAGTTAAGATGAAACAAGAATTGAACACTGGTTTTTAACAGTGATATCAGAGATCTTTTAAATTGAATTACATCACTTTTAATATTAAAACAAACTACTGTAACAATGTTAAACAAAATAATTGCATTCTTATTTGAACTAAAATCCATCATTCTCAGTATCATAAATAAAGGTGCCAGTCGCACCTCAGTGCTTACATGTTTGTCTTGTCTAATAAATGGAAGATTACTGAACATAAGACACTTGGGTCACTCAGCCAAGTTTCATCTGAGCAATATATGTGAAAGTTCTGGAAATTTGTGACCTTTTTGTATTTCAAATAACGTGCAAGTCTGAGAATAATATACATTGTTGGATACAGACATACAAGTAAACTTATATATTTTAGATTTTCTCAAAAAGTCTAACAATTGCTGACTAATATAACTAGCTTCTCTATTACTGCCTGTGTCTCTCCTCTCTTTTTGTTATTCTATCTACAGATAGGTTTGTATGTGTAGTTCTTATATATACACATTCATACATTACCTCTTTTACTTGTTTCAGTTATTGAACTGTGGCACCACCTTGAAAGGTTTAGTGAAACTAATTGCGCCCACTACATATTTTTAAGTTTGTTATTTATCAGTGTCGTTTGCTAAACCGTGAAGTTGCAAGGACATAAACAAAACAACACCAATTGTTAATTTGGGATAGGGACAAACACAAAGACATTGTCTATGATGCTACTGGATCAACTAAAATATGTTACCCCCTACTATATTATTGAATAGTTTTTCTCCTATTTGTTATACTAACTACACCCTCACACACACAAATACATTTTTTGTAAGGTGGTTGGTGTTAAATCCAGACACAGAAACTTATGTTGCAAAGAGAAAGTATGAACAAAATGTAGTCCTGCAACTCAGTTGGGATTGGAGGTGGAGGTACTGGCTCTGTTCTGCCCAACTAATGCCAGCATAGAAAAGTGATGATAATGCGGATCATGAATATCATCATCATCGTTTAATGTCCGTTTTCCATGCTAGCATGGGTTGGACGGTTCAACCGGGATCTGGGAAGCCAGAAGGCTGCACCAGGCTCCAGTCTGATCTGGCAGTGTTTCTACAGCTGGATGCCCTTCATAATGCCAACCACTCCGTGAGTGTAGTGGGTACTTTTTATGTGCCACTGGCACAGGTGCCAGGCGAGGCTGGCAATGGCCACGATTGGATTGGTGGTTTTTACATGCCACCAGCATGGAAGCCAGTGAAGGCGGCACTGGCATTGGCCACATCCGGACGGTGCTTTTGACATGCCACCGGCACAGGGATCACAACTACAATTTCCATTGATTTTTGATGTTGATGTACTTGACTCAATAGGTTTCCTCAAGCACAGGGTCGAATATATATTTTTAAATATTTTTTTGCAAACAACATGCAGATGCAAGTGTTACCTGTTGAAAGCCCTGCATACCAGATGCTAGCAAGTTTATGGGGCCATTAGGAGAGAATACCTGCCATTTCGGGACCTATCTCTTGACAGCATCATTGGGCACCCCTCACTGAAATGAGACCCTGCTTGCTAGATCAACTGGTCATCAGGTTTCACTCAATATTCTTCTAGCCATTGCTCATTGTTGCTTTCTAACCAAATCCAGTGGTTTGCCTTTTCCAGTGTAGTTTGGATATTACTCCTAGTGGTATTTGCTTTGCGATGAATTAAGTCAATGATGGCAATAGTCACTTCACACTGTGTCCAACAAACCCTCTACATCCAACTTTGATTGAAAAATGCTCTGCTTTTCAGCCTGTGTCTTCACATTCCTCTAGGAGGTTTTCATAACAGCCAATCTTTTGAGCTCGAGCGGCATCCATGTTATCTTCATGAGCAACTCAACTAGATTTACCATTTTCTTTCTTTTACGCCATATTATCATATATATATATATATATATATATATATATATATATATCCTGATCATCATCATCATCACTTTTTGGTCCTGGCATCTGTTTGGCAAGACTGAGTTAGTTCTTATTGACATTTACTTCCCCATTCTACCTACCCCAACTATATTTTGGAGTTGACTACTTCAAGTTTCTTATTTCTTTGCATCCATCAATTAATGATAATATAGTATATCTTGTATATAATATAACATATACATATATCAAAACAGGAGATAAGAAAAAATTTTTTGTATTATTTATTCACCATTACACATGTTTCATTTACTAATAGGGGTTACAAAATTGTATTTAACAGAGAAACATGTAAGATATCTTCTGTTAGAAAGTCTTCTGACAGAAAATTAGAGAGTATTATCATGCTGAGTAAAAAGTAAGCAACGTTTTGAAACATTAAATTCATCACAATATATTTCAGCAATGTGGAAATTTTATTCATCAAAGTAAGTACCATTACAATCAACACATTTGTGCCAATGAGTTACAAGTTTGTTTATTCTGGTAACATAAAAATCTGGAGTTCTGGAGCTGATGAACTCCTTGAACACAGTTTCAGCATCAGTTTGATTTTTTAACTCCTTCTCTTTCAGGAAACCATCAAAGTGCTTGAAAAAGTGGTAGTCGGTAGGAGAAAGGTCTGGGGAATAAGCTGGGTGGGGAAGAAATTCATAGCCAAGTTCCTTCAACTTTTGGAGCATCATTAGTGAAATTTATGGTCGAGCATTGTTATGAAGAATGATTGGCCCTCTTCTGTTGACCAGTCTGGGACAGAGGATTAGCGGTTTTTCTTTCATTTTGGCAATTTCATGACAATATGTTTCTGCAGTAATGTTTTTTCCAGATTTTAAAAAGTTATAATGGATGATTCCAAAAGTACACCACCAAGCAGTCACCATAACCTTCTTTTTGAAGAGCTTGGGTTTAGGGAAGGTTTTTGGTGCTTCATTTTGCTCCAACCACTGCAAAGAACGTTTTTTATTGTACAGAATCCACTTTTCATTGCAAGTTACAATATGGTCAAGAAATGGATTGGTCTGGTTGCGGAGAAGAAGCAATAAGCATTTTCTGATTTTCATTCAAATTTGTCGAGCTTTTTTTATTTTCTGATTGCATGAAAATGGTTGCAGGCAGTTTTCTGACTAACTTGAAGTTCTTTTGCCAGTTCTCAAGTGGTTTATATGGATCTTTCTCAATGACAGTCTCTACTTGACTGTCATCGATGACAGATGGGCGTCCATAATGCTCACAATCTGCAAAATCATTTAAACCATTTTCAAGCTGACCTCTTACTGGTCATTTCCCCACCAAATGTTTCATTGATATCATGAACAGTTTTAGCTGCTTTACATCCTTTTTTGAAGTTGAATTGCAAAACTGCTCAAATATCGCACTTTCACAGTTCCCTTTCAGATGATTGTATGAATGGGGGAAAAAAATATAAATGTTAATTTATTGATGCATTTGGGTAAGTTTATATCTGTATTATCAGACAACTGCAAAAAATGTTTAACAAAAATTCAAAACCCTGCAAAAATCTGGTACAAATTCTTCATGGTTCAAAACGTTACTTATTTTTTATTCAATCTGATAATTGATTCGCTGTCTGAGGAGTTTTTAATAAGAGATATTTTATAATTTTCTCTTACATGTATAATATTCTAACTCGTACTAGCAAATGAAACATGTGCAATGGTGAATAAATAATACTAAAAATATTTTCCACTCTACTGTTTTGATGCGTAATTACTCTGCAAATATTATTTTCCAATATTTTTCTACTCTTATACATACCTCACACAATTATAACATCTACATACAATATTGGCATACTGGAATATACAGGTGTGCTTCACGAGGACACGGCTTCGATTACAAGCCTATCTACATACTATATGTGTATATATATATATATATATATATATATATATATATATATATATATATATATATATATATATATATATATATATATATATATATATATGTATGCACGCATACATATGTACAGAAAGACTGATAGAAGGCACAGGCACGTAGTTCCCTTCTTAATCATATGGTTTTGAGCTCAGTCCCAGTGCATGGCAAACTTCGCCAAGTATCACTTATGATAGCCAAGATTGACCAAATCCTTGTGAGTGAATTTGATAGATGGAACCTGTAAGAAATCTATCTATATAATATGTGTGTATATCTGTTTATGTTTGTGCTCTATAAAAGTTGCAAGCTACAAGGTTTGCTGTTGTCATTTCTCTGGTTGACAAATTGTCTGCTTACTTCAAGCTTTTTAAGACATGTGTAATTAAGAGATTCCTTATTTAAAACACAGTCAAGTGTTAATGACAGGAAAGGCATCTGGTTGTGAAAGAATACTTCAATCATTTTTTAATTTAAAACATACTTGACTCGAAAAACATGTAAATCAAACAAGACATATTCAGATACATACATGCATTTGATGATATTTATATGTATATATACATATGATATATGTATATATATGATTGAAATATATATATGTATCAGTCGTGGTGATATTAATTTTATTGACTTTTTGTGAAATGGCACATTTTAATATATTGGACTGTTCAATATATATGCCTGCTTTGAGTGTGAGTGTACATGTTGTGGTTTCTTGATGTTGGTTATGGAACTGTGGAGTTCAATATGGAACATTATTGTGTTTGTTGATGTATATTGATCTATATTGTTTATATTGTATTATTGTGTATATATATATATGTAAGAATATGAGTGTGTATGCACACATATTTATATTTATATGTAAATTTTTTTCATACTTGCATTAAATTCTCTGTGAGATATTCTTGTTAATGTCTCATTTATACCTGCTTTATATGGCTAATAGGTTAAATGAGACATACCTGTCTTCACGGCCGAAACAGCTGTCAGCTACAATGTAAATGTATTTCTATGTCTTGTTATATTTGCACTATATTAATGTATAATATCATTGCTATTGTGTAGTGGTTTAATAAAGTATTGATTCGGTATTATCTGATGGTTGATGATTGATTTGGATATATTTCTCCATTTTCTCGTTTTGTATATATATATATATATATATATATATATATGTGTGTGTGTGTGTGTGTGTGTGTGTATGTATAATTATTTTCTTGTTAATTAATGATTCCTATCAATATAAATATTTCCCCCACTACATGTCTTAAAAAAGAAACAAAAATCTCATTGTTTTGGGCGAATGATTCAACCATTATGAAACCAAAGATTTTTTACTGTTGTTTCTGAAGGCAGCTGTGCACCTCACCAACCCACCCATCCCACTTTACATGACACATTCACTTGCATTCTTTTATTTATTCTGATCTCCCACCCAAAAAATATTCATCCTAATAATAGTTTATGTCTTTACATTTGGATGTTTATCATTAAAAAATGTTTTGAAACCTAGAATTGTTTCTTCTTTTATTAATTTCAGTCAGTGTGCTATGACCATGCTCAGGCACTGTCTTTGGGTGTCTTTCATTGACCCTATCAATATTAGAGATAATTCCAAACATAGGGCAGGGTCCCATTTTAACGATGCCTGTTCATTGAAAGTAACCTTTGATAGCCTAGTATACTAGAGTAGTAAACATGTAAATGAACACACACACATACACACAAACACATCTTGCGGGCTTCTTCATAGAATCATTCTCCCAATTTGACTCACATGACATTGATCAACCTAAGACTACAGTAAAAGACACTTACCCAATATACCATACAGCATAATTGAACCCAGAAACCCATGGGTGTGAAGCAAATTTTTCAACCATAAAGCTATCCTTTATATATATCTTTATAAAAATTCTTTTGTTTAAAAGAAAAAGATGAAAGCCTTTTAATTTTTTCTTCTTTATTATGAAAATGTCCTGCGTAAGTTATCTGGCGTTAATATTGGCTGGGGTTGGAAGTTTCTGGTACAAGAAAATTAAAGGGGATAAGTTCAGCTAGGAATATTATCTTTGTCACATATTCTACTGGAACTTGTAAATTATAACATGTTTCATGTACTAACAAAATTTGTAAATAATTTCAATATTCATTTCATCCAGTATTGTTTAAAGCAGTGATTCCCAATGTGGTCCCTGGAACCTACCAGTGGTCCCCAGAGAATTCGTAGCCATAAAAAATTGAAGCCATTTCAGATCTACACAATATTGTTCGATAATAAAGACACTGTTAGTTAATAATAATTTATATGAAGACAGAATAATAATAAGAAAACAAAATTCAATAATTATTCCATAAGAATCAATGATGTATAATATATAATCAATGATATATTACAATCAAGAACTACATAATTTAAATTTTATAATCACAACAGTTTCATAATAAATTCGATATTTTTAATAGATCACTACATAATATTGTTTAATAATAAATTTGAAACTTTAAATTTATAGAAATAAAATATTTATTATTTTTATTTTTTTAATGATCAGTTGTAATAATAACTGAACCAACTGCTAAAAAGGCAAAACTGAAGAAATGCAAAGAAGATTTTATCATGTTTGGTTTTGTATCTGTAGACTCAAAACCTATGTATCTTGAACCCTAACCCTTAACACCAGGTGTACGTATTCTTTACTTTCACCTTTATATATATATATATATATATATATATATATATATATATATCGTCCGTAAACATAAATCCGAAAAAAGAAGCCCACTCTAAGTTATAGAACAGTATATATTAAAGTTAGATAAGGCCGATTTATGGGATTGCCTTGGGTTTCACGTCCGTTCCCTACAAATATATAACATACTCGAGATGTTTTCAGGTTTACATATATATGTTTATCAAGTTCAAAATATGCCAGTTACAGGTGGGTCGATAAAACGAGTACAAGTTATGAGCTGGAAATCTACAGCAACAGGCATTGGCCTATGCCAGAAGAATAATGAACCAATGTTAATATAATTACGGTGCTAGTGCAGTGCACTCAATTATCCAGTTTGTTTACAAAGCAAATGATTCGGATGTGCACGAATAAAATTTTATCAAAGTAAATGATACGAGTCCACGTGTATAAAATATTAAGAACATGTGGATACATGCGAAGAAATAAAACAATATTCACATCAGTTTAGATTGTTTACAGTTTTCAAACGAACGTTAGTACGTCACAAAAGCGCTTTCTACGTCACACTAAGAGAATGCAGTCAAGTTTTACACATGAAAACAAACAATCTGATTGGTTAAAATTCGCAGTTTTAATCTACGATTAAAGTCATAAAATAGATTTTTCTCAAATAAACTAGTTCCAACTTGTGTCTTGTTTTGCTAGACTCTATCAGCATACGAAGTTTCAAATTATTTAGTTAAGTAGAAAGATCTGTGGTCCAGGCTTCAGAATTGAAAAGATCCGCGGAGTACTTAGACGGGCACAAATATTAGTAGTAGTAGTAGTAGTAGTAGTAGCGGTAGTAATAGTAGTAGTAGTAGTAGTAGTAGTAGTAGTAGTAGTAGTAGTAGTAGAAGCAGCAGCAGCAGCAGCAGCAGTAGCAGTTGTGGTGGTACTTCTATGTGAAAGTTACGATGGTGCAGGTTGTAGTGGCGGTACCAGCCTTGGTTAGTATGGAGAATTGTATTGGCCGAGTGGACAGTGTACTGGACTAGAAGCGATGAGGTCGCCAGTTCGTATGCAGCTACTCCTGCCTGTCACTGTATGGCCCTGTATGGCCCTTTGTCAAGACATGCAAGTCTGGAAAATGGCTCGGTCGACGAAGAGATATTACACAATGTTCGAACTGTAATTATTCACTGCAGTGAACAGCAAAAAGGAAAAAAAAAAAAGAAAAAAGAAAAGTAAAGAAAAGAAAAGACAGAGAGAGAGCTCTAACGTTGACTCGATAGGTTGCAATAATGAAGGCGGCGAGCTGGCTGAACCGCTAGCACGCCGGGCGAAATGCATAGCCGTATTTCGTCTGCCGTTACGTTCTGAGTTCAAATTCCGCCGAGGTCGACTTTGCCTTTCGTCCTTTCGGAGTCGATAAATTAAGTACCAGTTACGCACTGGGATCGATGTAATCGACTTAATTCGTTTGTCTGTCCTTGTTTGCCCCCTCTGTGTTTAGCCCTTTGTGGGCAGTAAAGAAACAGATAAGTTGCAATGAGTCGAACTTGTCTCCTTCGTCGCGCAATCTGAGATGGTGGCAATGGCCGACGGGGAAGTTTATTGTCGGAAACGTAGTGATGTATACCAGTGAAGGAAGGTCAGTTTCTGTGACCAGAGATGCCCTCCCATTGGTGACTGATGGAATTCTAAGATATTAGGTTTAATTAAGTCGATTGAAGGCGCGTGGCTTAGTGGTTAAGGGCATTCAGCTCACGATTGTAAGGTCGTGAGTTCAATTCCCGGTGACGCGTTGTGTCCTTGAGCAAGACACTTTATTTCACGTTGCGCCAGTCCACTCAACTGGCAAAAATAAGTTATACCTGTATTTCAAAGGGGCCAGCCTTGTCACACACTATCTCACGCTGAATCTCCCCGAGAACTACGTTAAGGGTACACGTGTCTGTGGAGTGCTCAGCCACTTGCGCGTTAATTTCACGAGCAGGCTGTTCCGTTGATCGGATCAATTGGAACCGTCGTCGTCGCAACCGACGGAGTGCTCCTTTAATTAAGTTGATTGTTTTTCCATTGTTACATCACGTAGACGTATTTAATTACACTCTCCACTCCATTTTTGGAACATTGAAGACAATCCAAATGTTGAATGACTGACAGAAATAAAACGTATTAAAATCATGAACGATTCGTTTGTTTTGGCGTATTTGCCATAAGCGTCAGCGGAAGGTGCGCAGCGGTTTCGATTCCCGGACAGGGGTAGTTGGGGTGTTGCACTCATGACTGTAAAGTCGTCCTTTCGATTCCTGGACTGGGCGTTGCGTTGCGCTCTTGAACAAAATACTCCATTTCGCCTTTCTTGAGTTCACTTGGCTGTAAAAGGGTCCCCTGCGACGGACTCGCATCCGTTTCAGAGGAAATGTTGTGACTCGTCATGGCTACCAGGCAGCTGGAACCACGAGTTCTAGAACCCGAAACAGTAATGTTTAGGGGTTACCTTTACCATTTTTACATAAAAAACCTGTGAAAACCGAGTTAGTTGTAGTTCTAATGTTTTATAATGTTACTTACTGGTTGTAGTGTTATTGTGAAGTTAGGGTTTAGATTAGTTATGACTGGCGACAGATTGGTTATGACTGGAAACCAAATTCATACCTGCATAAAAACCGAAATTAATTCTGCAATTCTACGGAACGGAACTTAGAGACTTGTGTTTCTTTTGTATGTTTTATCAGCATTATTTAAGGACGCTACTAAGTTTATATTAGTATGTAGAATTAATTCATGCACTCTATAATGTATTAGACAATTTTTTTTACCAAACATTTATGGGAGAAATTTCCACTTTTTTCTTATTTTTATTTTCCTTTTTATTTTCCAAGACGCAACGAAAATTTTAGGAAAATAAAAATAAGAAAAAAGTGGACATTTTACCGGTGAGTGTTTTAAATTATAAGGTACAAAAAGAAAATGACTCTCCCCAGACACAACAGAATATGCTTCAACACACGAGCTGATATAGAGAATCTTGCAAACCAAATCCAAAAACGAAATATTTATGGGAGAATTTTCGCAAACAGTTCGACAAAACAAACGGGATCAACTCTGACTGAAGCTGAATAAGATAGCACGATACAGAAATTGCGATTCTTTTATCGTAAGAGCGGCATGTTACCTCTACAAGTTATAACTTACAATTTATTCTAGCGAAGCCTTAAATAAAGTTTATCAATAGATTCATAGGTGAGGATGAATATGTATGTTTATATACATATATCTACATTTACTTACACACACACACAGAGACGTGCGCGCGCGCGGATGAAGCACAAACCTTTGCTTACCAAAATGAAACGCACATCAACCACACAAATATGAGTTATTCTTGAGAGCAAACATGCAGCATGTATGCACACACACACACACACACACACACACAACACACACACACACACACACACACACACAAACACACACACACACACACACACACACACACACACCACACACACACACACACAGACTTTGGTTATTTGTTCTCGGTGCCTTTGCAGTCGCCAGCTGAGACGTGAATACTGTTGGTGCTCCTACATTTGACCAGCAGAACATCCTGAATGTGATTGTGTGAGTGTGTGTGTGGGAGAGAGAGAGAGAGAGGAAGAGAGGAAGAGAGGAAGAGAGAGAGAGGGGGGAAGAGAGGAAGAGAGAGAGAGAGAGAGAGGAAGTGAGGAAGAGAGAAGTACGTGCATTTGGTTGATACTCGTTCGAGCAGAATAGACCGAAAGAAAGTGAAGTAATGGGGGAAATGAAGTGACTTGCTCAAGAATATAACGCGCGCCGCACGATACAGGAATCGAACCAGGATCGAACAGGAATCGAACCAACGAGCTTATGATCGTGAGCCAAGCAGCATAACCGCTTGGATACGCGCCTTCGCATCTATGCTATCTTTTGTCTTTCGTTTGTTATAGTTATTGGGTTGCGGCTATGCTGGGGCACCGCTTTGAAGGGTTTAGTCAAAAGAAATCCACCCCGGAACTTATTGTATCAGACTCTGTTGCCGAAGGGTAAAGTTACGTGGACGAAAACAAACCAACACTGGTTGTCAGGTGATGAGGTGGTGGTGGCGGTGGGGGAACAAACACAGTCACGAAGACACACATTTATATACGACAGGTTTTTACAGTTTCTGTCTGTTAAATTCTCTCACAAAGCAGGAGATACTCAACCAAGATATCGCGCATTGGAATTGAACCCGGAATCTCGTGGTTCCAAAACAAGCTTCTTAATCACATAGTCATGCCCTATGCCTATAAATACACACACATCCGAGACCGACTTTGCCTTTCATCCTTTCGGGGTCGATAAATAAAGTACCAGTTTCGCACTGGGGTCGATATAATCGACTTAATCCCTTTGTCTGTCCTTGTTTGTCCCCTCTATGTTTAGCCCCTTGTGGGCAGTAAAGAAATATATAGATAGGAGTGGCTGTGTGGTAAGTAGCTTGCTTGCCAACCACATGGTTCCGGGTTCAGTCCCACTGCGTGGCACCTTGGGCAAGTGTCTTCTACTATAGCCTCCGGCTGACCAAACCCTTGTGAGTGGATTTGGTAGACGGAAACTGAAAGAATCCCGTCGTATATATGTATATGTATGTGTGTGTGTGTGTGTGTTTGTGTGTCTGTGTTTGTCCCTCAACATCGCTTGACAACCGATGCTGGTGTGTTTACGTCCCCGTAACTTAGCGGTTCGGCAAAAGAGACCGATAGAATAAGTACTGGGCTTCTAAAGAGTAAGTCCTGGGGTCGAGTTGCTCGACTAAAGGCGGTGCTCCAGCATGACCGCAGTCAAATGACTGAAACAAGTAAAAAAAAAGAGTAAAAGAGAGATACACGCACACACACACGCACGCACATACACACACGCACACACACACACACACACACGCACACACGCACACGCACGTACGCACGCGCGCGTTTGTGTGTGCCAGCACACATATTTTGTTTCCCTGATAACAGCAAAAGAAACGAACGGAAGTTCGAGAAAAAAAAAACATTAAAACAAATAAAGACGAGAATTGCTTTGGCGATCGAGAACAAAAGCTGCCTGCTGTGAGTTGGCGAAATGGTGAGACTCCGATTGTTGAGGATTCCACCTCGTACCGCCTACATTCTGATTTCGCTACTTCCGGACTTCGCTTCGGCATTCATTCTCTTCAGAGACTGTAACATCAGCAATTATAATAAGTGATTCTATTTATTTGATATCGACTTCAACAAAAATATGCCTTGTGTTGAATTGAAGAAATAAATCTAACAATAAAAAAGACTCGAAACCACAGAAGAAGCAAGCGGTACCAAAGGCAGGAAAAGCCATATAAGACATCTCATTCATCTCAGCAAATGCAATTTTTTTTTCCTGTGTTAGAAAACGTACAACAAAGATGTGTTATTTAATGCACAACTTCCTTCATAGATATTAGTTTAAGAATATAGAAGGCGGCGAGTTGGCAGAACCGTTAGCACACCGGGCGAAATGCGTAGTCGTATTTCGTCTGCCGTTACGTTCTGAGTTCAAATTCCGCCGAGGTCGACTTTGCCTTTCATCCTTTCGGGGTCGATTAAATAAGTACCAGTTACGCACTGGGATCGATGTAGTCGACTTAATCCGTTTGTCTGTTCTTGTTTGTCACCTCTGTGTTTAGCCCCTTGTGGGCAATAAAGAAACAGATATTAGCTTAAGAATATAGAAAGAAATTGCCGTTGCAACCCCCTATGAAAATTAGAGTTTTTGCCAATTACTCGGTGATTTATTATTCCGGTTTAAAGCAATTTAAAATTTGGTGTTGACGGTTATTCGCTTCTGAAAGACAGAAAAATGACTGGATGTGTTAAAATAATCTGACGAGAGAGAGAGAGAGAGAGAAAATGTTGCAGTTTTTCATTAAAAAAAAATTTTTTCTTTTAGATTGTTTACTCTTGTTTACAGACTTTTTAATTCCTAACAGAATCCTGCTGCAAGAACATGGTAAACAAACAAATAAACAAAGTCTTGCAAAGAAATTCTTTTGGCAGTATTTGAGGCAATTGCAGCATTATATTACTGAGAGCGCTGAAGCAAAGAAATAGTAATAAGTTGCTAAGCCGACAATAGATGGATTAGTAATAAAGTAGAATGGGAAGGGTTTTGCAGCTGCGGGTTTCGTGTCAAGGCTTGAACTAGATTTAAGGAAGTTTAAAAGAAAATGGTGGCAAGGATGGAATTCGCAAAAATATAAAAATATTTACATGTAACAGGAACATAATTTCAGAGTCATTGGAAATAAATGTAAGGACACACACCACACATCACCCCCCCCCCCCACACACACGACACACACGACACACACACACACACACACACACACACACACACACACACACACACACGCGCGCATACATATTACTCTTATTTTACATATTACAATTATTTTATCGAATGCTTTGGCGAAGCGCTAAGTTATTTATCGAACGTTTGGCGAAACGCTAAGTTATTTCATCGATCATCTTTGGCGAACCGCTAAGTTATTTTATCGATCACGTTTGGTGAACCGCGAAGTTATTTTATCGTTCTCCTCTGGCGAACCACTAAGTTATTTTATCGAACCTCTTTGCCGAAACGCTAAGTTATTTTATCGATCACGTTTGGCGAACTGCTAAGTTATTTTATTGATCACCTTTGGCGAACGTCTAAGTTATTTTATCGATCTCCTTTGGCGAACTGCTAAGTTATTTTATCGGTTACATTTGGTGAACCGCTAAGTTATTTTATCAATCACGTTTGGCGAACCGCTAAGTTATTTTTTCGATAACGTTTCGCGAATCGCTAAGTTATTTTATCGATATCCTTAGGTGAACCGTTAAGTTATTTTATCGATCTCTATTGGTGAACCACTAAGTTATTTTATGATTGGACTCCTTTTGCCCGATTTCAATCTAATTTTCAACATGGTAAATTGGAAGCGGATTTGTAATTTAAGCGCGGAAATCTAATTTTTCAGAAATGGGTGATAGATAGATAGAGAAAGATAGAGAGTAAGAGAAAGCGAGGGAAAGTCCGAGATAAAGGAAGAGTAAGAGAGTGGGAAAGTGAGAGAGAAAAGAGAGAGAAACAAAGAGGGAGAATGTGACGATAAGAAACAGAAAGTAACAACCACACCCTCACCCTCGCGTGGAGCGGGTCACCTTAAGCTAGTATAATATAATAAATGCGAAAACTAATTTTTGTGTCAGTATATTTGTGTCACACTTAGCCCCCCCCCTCTCTCACTATTCAGTGACATTACTACTATTTCTTATGATGGGGTGAGAGTAATAGTGGACATAGAGACAGTGAGGGCGGTGGCGAAGACAAAGAGAGCGAGCGAGAGAGAGAGAGAGAGAAAGCAAGACAAAGAAATCTAGGGAGAGTTGATGATGCTTTATTAAAAGCAGCAGTGCCATATGAGAGAAAGAGGGAGATGATGAACAACTTTGTTTAGCCATGTCTCTTTGACAGAAATTCCTGTCACCAACATACTGAACACTATCATTTTTTTTTTGCTTTCTTTAATACATACATACATACATACATACATACGTACATACGTATATATATATACACACCACACGCATATATATAAAGTACACTTTAATTGAAATAAAGTTTCCCCAAAATGAAACATATCTGATATAATAAATGTCAGTGTGTCACACTTTTTCAACTTTAATAAATCCTTTCTACTGGAAGCACAAGGCTCAAATTTTGGTGAGGAAGGGATTTAATCGATTACATTGACCCCAGTACGTAACTGGTACTAATTTTATCGACCTTGAAAAGATGAAAGGCAAAGTCGGCAGAATTTGAACTCAGAACCTAATGGCAGACGAAATACCGCTAAGCATTTCGCCCAGCGTGCTAACGATTCTGCCAGCTCGCCACTACATGCATGCATCTGTCAACATTTATATAATAATATATAGCCACACTGAAACAGATTAGGTTCACAGCCCAAATATTCTGTAGTGACGTAATCTTTCCAATCAAATCCCATCCAATCCTATCCATGCCCAGTTTAAAATTTCACAAAAGAAAAAGTACTAAAACCAGCACCAATTTCGAATATCTGTCTGACTTACACTATGATAGTTTGAACTATATTATCTATAAACATCCTTTTGTGAACACTAAAACAGTAAAACGTCCCTCAAGTATATATATATATATATATATAAAGATACTTGGTTTGTCACAAGAAAAATCTTAAGCCAATACATATAATGACCTGGATATGACAAATCTATTTACCTCTTTACTTTCACACATAATTAAATTCCAAAATAATTACAAAATTCGTCTATCAAAGCAGAAAAACTCTCTCTATCATACCTTTCTCTCTACACATATCATATAAACACATGCTTCTCCTAACCTCCTCTATTTCCCTCTTCCACGCAACCACTTCCCCTGTCTATCCATACCGCATCTAATTCTTATTCACATTGCTTCACCAGCCAAAAGCACTTCTGTTAATAAATTTTCTCCTTCCTTGAAAAAGAAAGTAGCTATTAAGCTGCAATTAAAATTCAGTCCTATTGAAATTTCGTAGCAAAATAATTTTGACTATATGTGCCGAGCAGAAATCTCGTCAATCCAATCCACAACGAGAGAACTGACCGAATTTGGAATAAAATTCATTTCGAATTTTTGACGTCTAAGTCCAAAGCTTTCTAATGAATTCACATATAATGTACATAAGACTTAGAATTTCAAACTATTTAATATTCTTCTATTTCTAAAAACATTTCGTTTGTTTTATTTTACAATTTCTTTTTGTGAAATACCAACCGGAAATACATGCCAGTTTGTCGAGATTGTATTAACAAACTAACATGAAGAAAATTAGAATTAAAGATGGAAGAAATGCTAAAGAAAAAAAAAAGAAATATAAAATAAAATATATTGTACTATAAAACACTAAAGAAAACTGTTCGCATTTTATTCCTTCTTGGCTGGTGTTGAGGGAGCAAAGAGAGATTCAGTGGCAAAAATTTTAAATAACAAATAAACATAATTAAACAAAAAATGGTGTAATTAGCGAAATGTGAAATATGAAGCTAAAAGTGACAAAAGGTTTCTTATATACGAACACTGCCGCTATGTATATTCATTTAAAATATCTTTTCTGTTACTGAATTCCATTTCGTTGATAAATAAACACTTAAAGACTGTAACAAACATTTAGCATAAAGTAAAACTAACACTGAAAAGGCCGAGACGGATTTTCTCCGTCAAAATTATGATTCTGTTCCTTGCTTGAGGCACGAGTTTTCAATTCAGTGGCTTTTAAATCGCGGCAGTCCGTCGGTTACGACGACGAGGGAGTTGATCCGATCAATGGAACAGTCTGCTCGTGAAATTAACGTGCAAGTGACTGAGCACTCCGCAGACACGTGTACTCTTAACGTAGTTCTCAAGGAGATTCAGCGTGACACAGTGTGTGAAAAGGCTGGCCCATTTGAAATACAGGTACAAAAGAAACGGGAAGAAAGAGTGAGAGAAAGTTGTGGTGAAAGAGTACGGCAGGGTTCGGCACCATCCCCTGCTGGAGCCTCGTGGAGCTTTGGGTGTTTTCGCTCAATAATCACTCAGAACAACCGGTCTGGGAAGCGAAACCGCGATTCTACGACCACGAGTCCGCTGCCCTAAGCATTGGGCCATTGCGCCTTCACGGCTTTTAAATGCATTTACAACAGCAGTAGCAACAGCAGCAGCAACAACAACAGATGGGTTACAGCAAATATTCTGCTCAGTGTCACAGGTTTTCTTGTCAATTGCTTGACCGTAACCAGTTGAGCATGTCCCTTGGGGACTGACAATATGTGCATCCCTGATCACGGACAGAAGTAGTGTGGGAACATTACAACCATGTGTTAAGAGGGATTCATTGAGGTTTGAATAACCCTAACCCCTGGAAACATGGCAGTTTTGTTCATTATCTTTAAACAACTCTTATGTAGGGACCTTTTGAGAGGAAAGGCCTACTCGACCTGAAGAAAATTCTAACTGGGCGCAGGAGTGGCTGTGTGGTAAGTAGCTTGCTTACCAACCACATGGTTCCGGGTTCATTCCCACTGCGTGGCACCTTGGGCAAGTGACTTCTACTATGGCCTCGGGCCGACCAAATCTTGTGAGTGGATTTGGTAGACGGAAACAGAAGAAGCCCGTCGTATATATATATATATATATATATATATATATATATATATATATTTATTTATATATATATATATATATATATATATATATAATATATATATATATATATATATATTTTAATATATTATTATATATATATATAATATATATATATATATATATATATATACACATATATATATATATATGCAATATGTGACAATTATTCGGTAGCCATGATAAAACTCCGAGTTTCGGATGCCGAGGTGGAAATCCACGCCACCCTCTCTTCAGTTATCCGGCCATTTTTTTCATAGCGTTGTTCCGTTGTTCCGATTTATAAATATATAAATATATAAATCTCTAATTTAATATAATATATATATATATATATACAAGCCTAAGGTGACCCGCTCTACGCGCGGGTGAGAGTGTGGTTGTTACTTTCTGTTGCTTCCTTTGTTTTTTATCACCACAGTCTCCCTCTTTGTTTCTCTCTCCTTTCTCTCTCACTTTCCCACTCTCTTACTCTTCCTTTCTCTCAGACTCTCCCCCGCTTTCTCTTACTCTCTATCTTTCTCTATCTCTCTCTCTCCCATTTATAAACAACAAAAGATCTTTAGTAAGTTGAGAAATAAAATATTTTGAAAGATCAATCATAAATATCAGGCAATGGCAACGGAAAGGTCTGCTTCAAGGCAGATAGCAAAACACTAACATTTAAAAGGGACAGACGAACTTGCGAGCTGAATAAAAATAAAAAATATTGGAAACCAAAGTTTGAAGGGATAGAATCTGAGGATAGTAGAGTCACTTTGGCTGGCATTTCTTAACGACGGACATCAACGTAGTGGCAGTTTAACGGCTGGCGTAAAATTTTGAACTTGATGTAAAAGAAAATTCCTAAACACAGAGTTTTGAAGCGATTCTTTCTCAAGACAGTAGACTCACCATGGCAAGCATTCAAAACTTCATCATGAACGGTAATACATTGAAGATTTAAAGGCTGGCGCAATTTTTTTAGCTTGATGTAATAGAGAATTCCTAAACACCCGCTCCTGTAAATTTTAATCCCCTTCCAGCCCCATTTAGACCGCTTTTCACATTTTGGTTAATATAACCCGATTTCATTCGGGTCTAATCGGGCCATATTTTATAAGATGAGGAATTTTGTCCCAGAGGTCACGCCTTTCATTTGAGGAAAAAAAATAGTTGCATGCAAACTCGCCAGCACTTTTAACATAGGTGTGCATATCTTCAGCTCAACCGACCACATAATGCAGACATTATACATACATATATATATATATATATATATATATATATATATATATATATATATATATAGATATATATATATATATATATATATATATATGTACATATATACGCATTATATATACAAATGTATACAAATTATATATATATATAATACAGATATATACACTTTGTATATATACATTATATATACATATTTATTTATAGAACACACACACATACACACACACATATAAATTAACCCAATAAATATCTGATCATAATATTTGTTCTCATGATTGTGTGGTAGTG